>NC_057814.1:3695449-3713105 GCF_018294505.1 Triticum aestivum
GACCCCCCGACCCCGAAACAGCACCCCGACCTCGACACGGCACCCCGACACCGACACGACACCCCGACCCCCGACACCTCCCGAAAAGGTGTTCTTTGGCCTTGCAGAGGCCGATGGGGTCATATATTTGTGAATTATTAGTTAGGTCATATATTTTTTGATTTTGTTATGAAAACATCATATATAATTGTGTTGATCGGGTAGATTTAAATGTGCAGTTGTTTCATCGCTGCGAGGTTTGGTGGTCGACGACCTCGCCGTGCGTTTGACGAGCTCTGCCCCTTCGTTCGTGGGTGAGCACAAATGACATGTCCTCCTCCCCCGTTAATTACTTGCTCTGTTCCGGTGTTCGTGCCGATGAAACTTGATAGCTAGCTATATATGTGTCTTGAATCATCAGTATGCGTAACCAATATGTGTCTCCCGTTCGAAAGCGTCATAGTTATAAATATGCATGCATTTGCATATTTATAACCTTGATTCTTTCGAATTGTCCAACGCTATCCATGGACAGCCCGAGTATGTTTAGATTGGGTTCGTTTTCCCATATGCTTTGCTCCGGATCTGACGCATAAGTTTCGTCAGTGCCTCCCCTGTTGTTCTCCGGGTACACATCCTCTCTGTTTATTGCAGAGACGTGTATCAGGAGAACAGCGGGGAGGTGCTGCCGAAATTTTGCGTAGGATCCGGAGCATAGCATGGGAAAATGAACCCAATCTAAACATACTCGGGTGGGATTAGGACCTACCATTACCTATTAGAGTGTAGGTTCCATGGACGTAATAAAATTGACAAAGTAGATCAACTGATGAATATATACATGGTGAATTATATATATATATATATATATATATATATATATATTTGTTGTGTGTCTAGTAGCTCTGAAAGTCAAGATGAGTGATCATGCGTGGATGTACACCGGTCACACTGGTCAGAACAAATGGAGCACTGAATGGTTCACAAAAACCAAGGGGTTTGTGCAAGCCGCATTTGCAAATGGCCAGAGGAAAACCTGGTGCCCCTGTTTACGGTGCGGCAATTGGGAAAAGAGGACAGAGGCTGAAATGGGCAAACACCTGCAGAAGAGTGGTTTTACGCCCGATTATACGGTGTGGACATTTCATGGTGAGTCTGCCCAACGTGACCGAGCTGAGGTGGATCGTCGTCGCACCGACGAGCATGGTACCGGGATGGAAAACATGGTGCAAGACTTCGATGATGCTCGGGATTCGGACGAGGAGATGGAGGAATCTGCAAAGGCCTTCAATGAAATGTTGGAGTCTTCAAAACGTCCGCTCCATGAGCACAAGTAATGGCTCTGAAGGCTCAGTACAACTTGGGCAGAGAATGCTACGATGCAATGATGACAGTATTTGGACGCTTTCTACCCAGAGGCCATGTAATGCCTGCAAACCTGTACCAGTCGGACAAAATCCTCCGTGCACTGAAGATGCCCTATGAGAAGATACATGCCTGTGAGAAAGGATGTGTCTTGTTTAGGCTTGACTATGCGGACTTGAACTATTGTCCCATTTGCATGTCTTCCAGGTATGTTGTGGTAGACAACGGTATGGGTGAGAAGACACAGACCAAAATCCCCGTTAGTGTTCTTCGGTATATGCCAATCGTACCAAGACTTCAACGTCTTTTCATGGTCGAAGAGACGGCCAGATAGATGACATGGCACAAAACGGGCAAAAGAACCGAACTAGATGCAGATGGGAATCTGATGATCGTACACACATCGGATGGTGTTGCGTGGAAAAAGTTTGATGAATTACATGCTGACAAAGCGGCAGATCTGAGGCATCCTCGAGTCGGCATCAGCACGGATGGGTTCAGTGTGTTTGGTATGACGGCAGCCCAATACAGTTGTTGGCCCGTATTTGTCTTTCCACTCAATCTCCCCCCGGACAGATTATGCAAAGAAAGAACATTTTCCTGACGTTGATAATTCCAGGGCCCAACTATCCGGGGAAAAATATGAATGTGTACATGCAGCCCCTTAAGGACGAATTGCAAGAAGCCTGGGATAATGGGTTCAAGACATACGACGCCTATAGCAAACGCAACTTCATAATGCGTGTTTGGTACATGTACTCGACGCATGACTTGCCGGCGTATGCGCTATTCATTGGCTGGTGTGTGCATGGAAGGTTCTCGTGCCCCACATGCAAGGGAGCTCTTGAGTTTCGTTGGCTTCAGGCCGGTCGCAAGTTTTCTTGCTTCGACATGCATAGACAGTTCCTGAATCCTCGCCATAAGTTCAGGAAAGACAAGAAGAACTTCATCAGAGGTAGAGTTGTCAAAAACTCTGCACCACCTGCATTGACAGGCCAACAGACCCTGGATCAGTTAAACGCTCTCGAGCAAGATCCAGAGCGTCCAGGGTAGTTCAAGGGGTATAATTCTAAGCACGCCTGGACTCACAAAACATGCTTATGGGATCTGCCTTACTTCAAAGACCTCCTTTGCCCACACAACATCGACGTGATGCACACTGAGAAGAATATCGCCGAGGCACTTTTTGGTACATTGTTCGGCATAGATGGGAAGTCAAAGGATAATACTAAGGCTAGAGTCGATCTGGAGGCGCTATGTGATAGGCCGTTACAAAACATGAAAGAACCGAAAGGAAAGCAGAACTGGACGAAGCCAAAGGCATGGTTCAATCTTGGAAGGCCAGCTATGAGGGAAATTATCTTGTGGGTGAAAATGCAGTTGATGTTCCCCGATGGGTATGCAGCGAATCTAAAGAGGGGAGCCAGTCTTGATAAATTGAAGATATTTGGTCTCAAGAGTCATGATTGGCACATATGGATTGAGCGGGTAATGCCGGTGATGTTGCGTGGCTTCATCCCTGAGGATGAATGGCTAGTACTGGCAGAACTCAGCTATTTCTTCCGTGTTATTTGTGCGAAAGAGCTATTGCCTGGCGTGCTAGAAGAAATGGAAGAGTTGGCGCCGGAGTTGATCGGCAAGTTAGAGAAGATCTTTCCACCGGGCTTCTTTAATCCAATGCAGCATTTGATTTTGCATCTCCCGACCGAGGCAAGATTGGGGGGGGGCCGTGCAAAATCGTTGGTGCTACCCAACTGAGAGGATGCAGAAGACGCTTCGACAAAAATGAAAAAATAAACGTAGAATTGAAGCATCGATGGCTGAGGCATTCATCACTGAGGAGGTGGCAAACTTCGTGACAGCACACTACGAAGCCAAAAATCGTCATTTGCATAATCCGAAGCCTCGGTACAATGCTGACGACCCTAAAAAGGGTGGATCCAACCTCAGCCTATTCAAAGGGAATCTCGCACCAGCCAGTGTTTCAAATCTAGTATCTTTGGATAACGAAGAATGGCGGACCATTTCGTTGTATATCTTCAACAACCTGATAGAAGTGCGGCCGTACATCGAGTAAGTTCTCGGTACATTGTTTCGCAACTTCTATATCCTTTGAACTGCTCTTATTCCTGGATATTTCTTACAGTCGATACGTCGCCTTATTCTCGTATGGAGCGGTGATCCAAAAGGATTCTGTCAAAGAGTATGAGCTTCTCGCAAAGTAAGGAGGCGGCTATCCCGGTTTCATCTCTTGGTTCAAACAAACAGTAATTTCTATTAGACAATTTCATTTCATTCGCTAATTTGTGCGTAATGCAACAATCCTTTCATATTAAACTTGTAGGCTAATTCAGAGTCTATGGACGCCGAATTGAGACAAGTCGCTAATGGTTTTGACTATAAGGTCCGTTCATTTGAGAAATACGACATCAACGGGTATCGCTTTCGTACCTATGGCAAAGAGCTATCTATGGCCGAACGAAAGTCTACAAATTGTTGTGTATCTGCTATCGGCGAAGGAGGTACCGAGTATTATGGGAGAGTTGAAGCAATTTATGAACTTCTTTTCTATGGTGAAAACCCACTGAATGTCGTAGTCTTCAAATGTTATTGGTTTCAGCCGAAGGAGACTAGAAGGACTCATGAACATATAGGGCTAGTTGAAATCAACCAAAGCACCCATTTAGATGTTCCTGATGTCTATATTACGGCTCAACAGGTGACCCAAGTATTCTATCTACCGTGGGCCTGCCAAACTAATCGAAATCTGAAAGGTTGGGATGTCGTTTATGAAGTGCCGCCACGTTCTAGACTATCTCCCCCAAAGGAAGAGGACTATGAACCTCACATTAATCCAGACACATATGAAGGAGAATTCTTCCAAGAGACACGTCTTTCCAAAAAGCGTTTCAAGAACCGCTATACTTCACCCCAAAACATTGAAGTAGACAGCAACAGTGAATCCGACATCACCTCAGAGGAGGAACAAGAAGAGCCGAAAAAAGAAGAGGTTACTGCTGCGGATGACCTGTCATTGCTTGACCGATTACGTCAAGGTGGCCTTCCACATGTTGATGCCACTGAACCCTATGAGCCCGTCATTGATTATAGTGATGATGATGATTATGCATTTATTGATGATACTGATCGAGATTATTAGTAGTGTCAGGTATTAAATTTTTTTATGTTGTACTTGATGATGATACACTTACGTGCTACACATATTATTATTCATGTCGGTCTTTTTTTATGTTGTACTAATTTCGTTTACTGTTTGTCATGGCAGGTGTTGAAAGATGGTGGGCGCTGGTCGGGAGCGCGCCAAGGCTCCTTCTCTGTCGACGCGTGGTGTGAGGTCTTCCATTCCACACGCACCTCTCCGCCGAGCGTTGCTGGACAGTATGGCGACACCGCCGGGCCCTTCTTCATCGACCGCGGTGCCCAGCAGGGGACGAGGTAGGAAGAGAGGAGGTGGGGCACGTGGTCGCGGGAGAGGAGGTAGGGTGACTGCTACGGCGCCTTCCTCACCGCCACCCCCAGCTGTTTCACCCGAGCACGTGACTGCTAGGGTGGACTCGTCCGAGGAGGAGGCTACATGGAGTCCGGTCCACGAGCCTCCGGTCCACGGGTCTTGGGCCCACGAGCCTCGGGTCGACGGGCCTTCGGCCCACGAGACCCCGGACGAGCACACGTCTGGATGGGGTACCTGGCTGGATCAGCCCGAGGAGCCGAGTGGCCATGCTGATGATGGCGGGGAGCCGACTGATATTGAGGAGGAGGGGGGCACCGTCTACCAGCATGGAGCTACACGGCTCTCGTCCGTGCCGGCGACCCGCGAGAAGAGGTGGTTGATTTTCCCTGATGGGGAGAGGTAAGTGCATTTAATATTTTTGTACCTTCTGCATTCACGTTTCTTCAAATAACTAATGCGTTGGCCTTGTCATGCTGCAGGGGTTGGGACCACCATCATAGTGTCCGCCGGCCCCACTCCGTCCTTGGAGTTCTTTGCCGGCAAAACTTCCCGGGGTTTGTCACGTTGCCTGGTGAGGGTCGGCTTCCAGAGCTTGGATTGAGCTGGGAGCACTACTTGGCTGCCCCGGCCCCGCCGGATGAGATTATAGACGGTGTCTTGTGCGACACGAGGGCAGACGTGGTGATCAGAAAGTTCTGGGTAATTTCTCCTTTACACATTTCAAAAAACTTCAACTAGCTAGTTATTAATTGTACTAATCAATATTGTCTCATTTGATTGCAGACATTCTACAGGTGTAAGGAGGGATACGAGGAGGACGCGGCACATGTTATCGAGAACGTCTGCAAGCGCCTACTACAGAACTTACGGCACGAGGCTCGGGTGCAGGCTGTTCGAGACTACTACGCCTTGCGTGGTATCAAGAAGACCAAGCCGGCGTGCCGCGATAAGTTCCTGAGTAAGGAGCAGTACATGAAGGTAATTCTTAAGGCCTTCTACTTAAGTTCCTTCATTTAGTAATTCTTAGCCGTAGCGCTCAAGTTTCTATTTGCTAACTTAGTCGCCTCCGAGATGGTGTGCGGATCGGATGGATTGTTGGGAGGTGTTGGTCAATGAGTGGTGCTCAAAAGAATGGCTAGCCCTCCACAACGAGGCCAAGGACAAACGTGCCCAAATGGAAGGTGTGCCACACCATCAAGGCAGCTCCAACTTATATCAGTTCGGGCGGAACTGGGTATGTGGTTTGCTTCATGATTCATGCAATTCATTCATCATGCTAGCTTGAGCCCTTTAGTTACTACTTTACATTGTTTCTCTCTTTCAGGCACGCTACAATAAGGTGGATAAGGTGCCAGAGGTGTACGACCTGTATGCCATGGCCCACACTGCCTCTTTCAAGAAAGTCAAGGCATTCTCTCCGTCTGACCTCGATGATGCAAACAACTTCACCAACATCTCCTCCCACAACAAGCTCGTGAGATATAGAGATGAGGGGAAGGCGAGGAAAGGGGAGGACTTTAACCCGAGCCAGGGTCCCATTGATCCAGAGCTGGTGATGATATCTGGTGGCGGGTGGTCCCATGGCTCCATAGCCATTGGAGATGGACTTATCCGTTGTCCTAGCACTCTCCCGGAGATCAGGGCGCACCAGTCGAGCTCCGCTCCTGAGATAAGTCCTCGTGAACGGCCAGTCCAACTCGCCATCAAGGTTAGTGATACGTACTCAGCTATTTTTCTCCATTACATTGTGTGCGCTTCCATCAATGATTACAAATGGTCATGTGAGTGGTGTTGCAGGCTGCTATACAAAGTGAGAGAGATAGAACGGAGAAACTTCTGGCGGAGGCGGCGGAGAGGCAGCGGGAGTTGGAGGAGAGGACGACAAAGATGTTGGAGGAGGAGAGGGCACGGAATGACATGCAGGCAAGGGCCATGTACGAGCTCCTTGTGGTAAGTTTCTTCTGCAGATTAGCCAAAACATTCATGTAGTGTTTGTCTCATTACTAACTAGTATGACTGAGTCGTCAAAACCAAATGTGCAGTCTGTGTGTGAGAAGACCGGTCAGACAGCTCCGCCGATGCCAGTGATTGCTCCTGGGACCACGGTGAGTTTAATTTGAATGGACATTACATGCTAGTCTTAACATTTGAGTGTCATCATGCTAACAAGACATTGGAAATGATCTTTGGTGCAGCGTAACTCCAGACAAGCATCGCACGATCCTTCTCCAGCTACCGACACGAGCCAGCCCGCTCCTACACCTCCTGGATCATGGTAAGTTTATCTAGTGTTTTACTTAACACATGCATAAAGACCTAGACTTAGCTTTATTTCCTCCAATGCTTACCATAATGACCTAGACTTAGCTTCTTCTCCTCCAAAATGACTTAATAAGCTTACTGACCTCCAAAACCATCCATTTTACCTAAGTTAGCTCTAAAACGATCTGTACTTAGCTTACTTATGTCAAAAATTGCATAATTAGCTTAGTTAGCTCATAAACGATCCATTTTACCTAAGTTAGCTCTAAAATGACCCATTTTACCTTGGTTAGCTTATAAATGATCTAGTTCATCCAAGTTAGCTCAAAAATGACCCATTTTACCTAGATTAGCTCCTAAATGATCCATTTTACCTACGTTAGCTTTAAAATGACCCATTTCACCTAGGTTAGCTCCAAAATGACCCATCTTACCTAGGTTATCTCATAAACGATCCATTTCAACTAATTTAGCTCATAAACGATCCATTTCACCAAGTTAGCTCAAAAACGATCCATTTCACCTAAATTAGCTCTTAAATGATCCATTTCACCTAAGTTAGCTCAAAAATGATCCATTTCAACTAAGTTAGTTCATAAATGATCCATTTCACCTACGTTAGCTAAAAAACGATCCATTTCACCTTAGTTACCTCAAAAACGATCCATTTGACCTTAGTTAGCTCATAAACGACCCATTTCAACTAATTTAGCTCATAAATGATCCATTTCACCTTAGCTAGCTCATAAACGACCCATTTCAACTTAGTTAGCTCATATATGATCCATTTCACGTAAGTTAGCTCATAAATGACATATACTTCTTGTTCTAGTCTTCTTCTTGTTCTACTCTTCTTGTTCTAGTCTTCTTATTCTAGTCACCTATTTCTAACTTTCTTATTTTGCCATTTTGCATATTTCATTCACTACATGGATGCTAGCTTGCTATGGAGTGCTTGTTTATGTATGGATGGAACTTGCTTATGTATGAATGGATGGATGGAACTTGCTTATGTAATATGTATGGATGGAACTTGCTTATGTATTAATGGATGGAACTTGCTTATGTATGAATGGATGGAACTTATGTGCTGGATATATGTGATATGTTTGCTGTTAAATAGGCCTGTGAAATATATCTATATATGTCATATATATTTGCTGTGAAAATTGTTGGATTTAATAAAAAACAGAAAAAAGAGCCAATATGCAGGCTCTTTGCCGTCTGCCACCGACGGCAACGGGCTCTTTGCCGTCAGCCGCAGACGGCAAAGAAGCCACGTGGCAGCCACCTGTGCTTCCTGGGAGCTGACCCATTTGGTCAGTTTGCCTACAGTGGCAGACGGCAAAGACACTAGAAAGTTTGCCGTCAGCGGCGGACGGCAAAAACACTAGAAAGTTTGCCTACAGTGGCAGACGGCAAAGACACTAGAAAGTTTGCCGTCAGCGGCGGATGGCAAAGGCCTGCCGTTAGCCACTTAACGGACTGCCAGCGCAATTATTGCCGCCTGCTCTCTTTGCCGTCCGCTGCAGACGGCGAAGGCCCTTTGCCGTCAGCCGCCCGAAAGCAGACGGCAAAGTAGCTCTTTACAGTAGCCTACTTTGCCGGAGCCTTTTGCCGTCCGCGGCTGACGGCAAACGCCTTTGCCGTCCGCCGTTCATGCCTTTGCCGTCCGCCGTGGCAGACGGCAAAATAGCTGATTCCTGTAGTGAAGTGGCGGTTCTGCAACCGGGACTAAGCAATCGGGACTAAAGGCCCCAATTTGTATCCCTATTTCTAAATTAGAAACTGGCGCATCATGTGCATGTGAGCAAGAAAAATGCAGACTTCTCTCCTCTGCTCCAGCAACTCAATCATACGGACAGAAGGAGACGGTGACCCCCTCAGGCTAATGGCGGATGCCATCTTTCATTTTTCTTTGGAGCAATAACTATTGTGATAACCAAGATCCACAACCAATATTGCTTATATTTTTCATGTGAATCGAGAGCATCAAGAACCTTAGCTAGCCATGGATGGAAAAACACTTACAGATCAAGCCGTGATGAGTGACTCCAATCGCACTCTGGGACAGGATGGCACCGGCACCGGACAACCTCTGGCATCGCCGCCGGCTGAAATATTGGCTCGCCACCTCTCCGTCATCTCTCTATCTCTGTATGTGGCCAAATTCATTGTTTTGACCCTTTTTGGCAGGTTCAGCATGGTCTGACCTTGGTTTGTAATTTTTTTGAGATCTAACCCCTTTTCCTACCACCAGGTTCGATGTCGGTAGGATATAACTGTCTACCGCCGGACTGTCCGGCGGTAGAAACGGCAGTAGCTGACGAGCGTTGATGGATGCTGACGGCCTACTGCCAGATAGAAATGGCGGTTCTACAATCGGGGCTAAGCAATCGGGACTGAAGGCCCCAATTTTATCCCAATTTCTGAATTGGAAACTAGCACATCATGTGCATGTGTAAAAGAAAAAAGTGCAGACTCCTCTCCTCTGCTCCAGCAACTCAATCATACGGACAGAAGGAGACGGTGCCCCCGTCATGCTAATGGCGGATGCCATCTTTCTTTTTTCTTTGGAGCAATAACTATTGTGATAACCAAGATCCACAATCAATATTGCTTATATTTTGCATGTGAATCGAGAGCATGAAGAACCCTAGCTAGCCACAGATGAAAAAACACTTACAGATCAAACCGTGATGAGTGACTCACTCTAGGACAGGATTGCGCCGGCACCGGGCAACCTCGGGCATCGCCGCCGGCTGAAGCATTGGCTTGCCACCTCTCCGTTATTTCTCTATCTCTGTATGTGGCCAAATTCACTGTTTTGACCCTTTTTGGCAAGTTCAGCATGATCTGACCTTGGTTTGTAAATTTTTTGAGATCTAACCCCTTTTCATACCGCTAGGGTCGATGTCGGTAGGGTATAACATCCTACCGTTGGACTGTCCGACGGTAGAAACGGCAGTAGCCGGCGGGCGTTGGTGGATGCTGACGGCCCACTGCCAGTTAGAAGTGGCGGTTCTGCAACCGGGACTAAGCAATCGGGACTAAAGGCCCTAATTTTTATCCCTATTTCTGAATTAGAAACTGGCACATCATGTTCATGTGAGCAACAAAAAATGCAGACTCCTCTCCTCTGCTCCAGCAACTCAATCATACGGACATAAGGAGACGGTGGCCCCCTCAAGCTAATGGCGGATGCCTTCTTTCTTTTTTCTTTGGAGCAATAACTATTGTGATAACCAAGATACACAATCGATATTGCTTATATTTTGCATGTGAATCGAGAGCATCAAGAACCGTAGCTAGCCATGGATGGAAAAACACTTACAGATCAAGCCGTGATGAGTGACTCCACTTGCGCTCTGGGACATGATTGCGGCGGCACCGGGCAACCTCTGGCATCGCCGCTGGCTGAAACATTGGCTTGCCACCTCTCTGTTATCTCTCTATCTCTGTCTGTGGCTAAATTCACTGTTTTGACCCTTTTTGGCAAGTTCAGCACGATCTGACCTTGGTTTGTAATTTTTTTGAGATCTAACACTTTTCCTACCGCAAGGGTCGATGTCGGTAGGGTATGACTGCCTACCGCCGGACTGTCCAGCGGTAGAAATGGCAGTAGCTGACGGGCGTTGGTGGATGCGGACGGCCTACTGCCAGATAGAAGTGGCGGTAGCTAGGTCCCTACCGCCGGCCTTGTTGGTTGTAGGGTTTGAAGCCCCAAAACCCGAATATGATACTGTTGTACAACCCTGCCACCAACATGCCTGGCGATAGGTAGTAGGTCCCTACCGCCAGCGTCCTTAGTGATGGGTATTGACCCCCCCACTCCCCTTAGTGGGGAAATCACTACTGCTGGTCGAAGTTAACTTTTTTGGCGGTAAGGTGTGCCTCCCTATTGCCAGAGACTATGGCCCCATTTGTTTGGGCTTTTGTTACTGTTTCGCATCCTTTCCACATTAGCAAAAAAGCCACAAAATGTACTAAATAGGGGGTTTTTCGGTTTTTTGCCAAAGTGGAAAAACTGCAAACGTAGAAACAAAAGCCCAAACAAACAGGGCCTATGGTGGTAGGATCAAAAGAGTTTACTTTTCTCATCATGGAGGCATCTCGATCCGCAGAAAGGTCAAGAAACGGAGGAGATCGTAGGGGGTGGGAGTGGTCACACGAGCGCCAATTTTTCAGAGACACGAGCGAGCTGGCGCCATCTCTGTGGTCGCACGAGCTCAGCGCCGTGTTCCCCTCCCTACTTCGGCCGAGCCTGACTCGCTAGAAACTGTCGATTCGGGGGTTTCTAGCAGGCCTAGTTGAACGATGCTTTAAAGTTCATGCTATGCAGGCCAAATAGTATGCGGGCAACCAAACAGGACAATTTTGTCCTGCGCGGACCTGGTTGGGATGTATGTAGTCTACCAAACATGCATTAACGTAACTCAAAGAGAGTAGCAAAAACAAGAATTCTTATCAAGCAGGGTCATCTTTTTTGAACACCAGAGGCGCTTTTCAAGTCTCAATCAACTCTTTTTTTTGGAGAAATCTCGCATCCATTTATTGATTAATGTTCAAGTGTACAAGATGGTCCGGGGAAGACCCCAGCCATACATGGCGCCCTATCTCTTAATTTATAAGAGCATCTCTAGCAGACCCCGTATAAAGCCACGACGCAAAAAATAATCGCCAAAATACAGGTCGGCGCGGAAAATGCTGCCCAACCAGACCCTGCAAACGCGTCCGACCCATAAATATTTTTGAGGGGTGCGGCAAAATCCCATCCCAACCCGGGAAAACTCAGGTTTCCGCCTCGCCCTTATGGTGCCCTGTATCGCAAGAGAGCGGTTGGCGGGAGGGACATTTCAGCCTGCGCCCTTTCCCCATCCCCTTCCACCTCCGCCCGCCATTGGTTCTGCCCATCCGCCATTGGCGATACCGGCCAAATCTGCGGGTAGAATCACGCCGCGGGGGCACCCCTACCCTCTTCCACCGAGCCGCTGCACCGGCTCCCCGGATCCGCCGATTCGAGCCGCCCCTCGTGGCCGTCGCCGCCCGGGATCCACCACCCTCGAGCCGCCTCTAGTTGCCGGCGCCAGCTCGGGATCCACCGCCAGAGAGCCACCACCCCCAAGCAGCCAGTGATTTTGTACTTTTGCTTGTGCCGAGCGGTATGCATAGTTGGTTAACGCGGCACGCGTATTTGTGAATTCAGATGGAATTGAGCCTGTGTGAGAAGTTTTTGCTCGACGATTTGTCCGATTCGGACGACTCGGATGTTGGGACGCTGCTTGTCATCTATCGGCAGCAGATGTTGGTGATGTCCCTTGCTGTGAAGGAGCACAAAGATGAGAACCGAAAGCGGCAGCGAGGATCGACCGTCGGCCGTCCTTGCATTCCTCAAAGTCACCATCTCGGGAACGACATGTTGATGCAAGACTACTTCGCAGAGAATCCAACATATCCGCCACACCTCTTCCGGAGAAGGTACCGAATGCGCCGATCCCTCTTTGTGAAAATTGTTCAAGCTTGCGTGGCCAATTATCGGTATTTTACTCAAAGAAGAAATGTCGCGGGCTTGAAGGGATTTAGTGCATATCAAAAAATCTCGGCAGCTATGTGGGTAATTGCATAGGACATTCTGACTGACTATGCCGATGAGTACCTTCTCATTGGTGAAGATGCTACAATTGAGTCAGTGCGTAGGTTCGCCAAAGTGAACATCCGTGTCTTTGGTCCTTAATATCTTCAGGCACCCATCGAGAAAGACAAAAAAAAATTATGGCATCTAATGATAGAAGAGGTTGGCCTGGCATGCAAGGAAGCATAGATTGCATGCATTGGACTTGGAAAAATTGCCCTAAGGCATGGTAGGAAATGTATTATGGCAAGTCTCGTGATGCAATAATTGTGCTAGAGGCCGTAGCATCCGAGGATTTATGGATTTGGCATTGCTTTTTTGGTATGCTGGGTACTATCAATGATATCAATATGTTTCAATGGTCACATTTGTTTGCTAGGCTTGCTAGTGGTGATGCTCCTGCTTGCAACTACACTATCAATGAGCATGAATACTCAAAGGGTTACTATCTTGCAGATGGTATATACCTTCCTTGGTTCACATTTGTCAAGAGCATCAAAGACCCCCAAAATAGGAAACTATGGAAATTTGCAAGGGTACAAGAGGCAGGCCGAAAAGACATTGAAAGAGCATTCGGGGTTTTGCAATCTAGGTTTGCCATTGTTCGTGGTTCTGCTCGTTTTTGGGACAAGCGATCCTTGAAAACATCATGACATGTTGTGTTATTCTTCACAATATGATTATCGAAGATGAGAGAGGCATGAACTTGGAGTTCTTCTACGGCAATGTGGGTAGCCGTGTCAAGCCAGCTAGAGACCCTAACGGCATTAGAGCTTTTCTTCAGACCTATAAGGAGATTGAAAATGCAAACAACCACTTTCAGCTTCAGGAGGATCTCGCTAAGCACCATTGGCAAAGGGCTGGGCAGTAACACATTTCATTTTTTCATTCATTTTCATTTAATTCATGTGTGATTTGTATTCGGGACAAGTTTTGTGTTGAATTATTTAGTTTGCTTCGGTGATTTGAATAATATTGTAATTTGGATGATTATTGTCTCATAATATTGACATTTTTCTTATATTGCAAATTAGGAATTATAAATATGTGCATATGTGTCAAATTCAGATAAACCCGTATCTGATATGTGGGCCGGCCTGGTCGCCGTCAGAGCAGACACCGCATAGCGGAACTGTAAAACGGAATATCCGCAAATATTCTGTTTTACAGTTCCGTTATGCGGGGTCTGCTCGGCCGGCGCCCACGCCAGCCCGCAAAATTGTTTTTCTGCGAACTGTAAACGAGTTTTGCGGGTCGACGATATACAGGGTCTGCTAGAGATGCTCTAAGCAAATTTTGCGAGATTATTCAAGCATACATCTATTTCTATATCTAAGTCTCAATCACATCTTTGTTGAAGATCGCACGCCGGTGTCGGAGCAGTCTCCCCGGGGGCATAGTGTGGACTTTGGTTGACTTGCCCGATGATCGGCAAGCCATAGAGAATAAATGGATCTTCAAGAAGAAGATTGACGCTGACGGTAATGTTACTGTCTACAAAGGTCGACTTGTTGCGAAAGGTTTTCGACAAGTTCAAGGAGTTGACTACGATGAGACCTTCTCACCCGTAGCGATGCTTAAGTCTGTCCGAATCATGTTACCAATTGCCGCATTTTATGATTATGAAATTTGGCAAATGGATGTCAAAACTGCATTCCTTAATGGATATCTTAAAGAAGAGTTGTATATAATGCAACCAGAAGGTTTTGTCGATCCAAAAGGTTCTAACAAAGTGTGCAAGCTCCAGCGATCCATTTATGGACTGGTGCAAGCCTCTCGGAGTTGGAATATACGCTTTGATAGTGTGATCAAAGCATATGGTTTTATACAGACTTTTGGAGAAGCCTGTATTTACAAGAAAGTGAGTGGGAGCTCTGTAGCATTTCTAATATTATATGTGGATGACATATTGTTGATCGGAAATGATACTGAATTACTGGATAGCAGAAAAGGATACTTGAATAAGAATTTTTCAATGAAAGACCCCGGTGAAGCTGCTTATATATTGGGCATCAAGATCTATAGAGATAGATCAAGACGCTTAATTGGACTTTCACAAAGCACATACCTTGATAAAGTTTTGAAGAAGTTCGAAATGGACCAAGCAAAGTAAGGGTTCTTGCCTGTGTTACAAGGTGTGAAGTTGAGTCAGACTCAATGCCCAACCACTTCAGAAGATAGAGAGAAAACGAAAGTCATTCCCTATGCTTCACCCATAGGTTCGATCATGTATGCAATTCTGTGTACCAGACCTGATGTGTGCCTTGCTATTAGTTTAGCAGGGAAGAACCAAAGTAATCCAGTAGTGGATCACTGGACAGTGGTCAAGAACATCCTGAAATACGTGAAAAGGACTAAGGATATGTTTCTCGTTTATGGAGGTGACAAAGAGCTCATCATAAATGGTTACGTTGATGCAAGCTTTGACACTGATCCGGATGACTCTAAGTCACAAACCGTATACGTATTTATATTGAATGGTGGAGCTGTAAGTTGGTGCTGTTCCAAACAGAGCGTCGTGGCGGGATCTATGTGTGAAGCGGAGTACATAGCTCTTCGAAAGCAGCAAATGAAGGAGTCTCGATGAAGGAGTTCATACCGATCTAGGTGTCATACCTAGTGCATCGGGTCCAATGAAAATCTTTTGTGACAATACTGGTGCAATTGCCTTGGCAAAGGAATCCAGATTTCACAAGAGAACCAAGCACACCAAGAGACGCTTCAATTCCATCCGCGATCAAGTCAAGGAGGGAGACATAGAGATTGGCAAGATACATACGGATCTGAATGTTGCAGACCCGTTGACTAAGCCTCTCTCACGAGCAAAACATGATCAACACCAAGACTCCATGGGTGTTAGAATCATTACTATGTAATCTAGATTATTGACTCTAGTGCAAGTGGGAGACTGAAGGAAATATGCCCTAGAGGCAATAAAAGTTGTTATTTATATATCCTTATATCATGATAAATGTTTATTATTGATGACCCACAAGTGTAGGGGATCTATCGTGGCCTTTTCGATAAGTAAGAGTGTCGAACCCAACGAGGAGCAGCAGGAAATGATAAGCGGTTTTCAGCAAGGTATTCTCTGCAAGCACTGAAATTATCGGTAACAGATAGTTTTGTGATAAGGTAGTTTGTAACGTGGTAGCAAGTAATAAAAGTAAATAAGCTGCAGCAAGATGGCCCAATCCTTTTTGTAGCAAAGGACAAGCCTGGACAAACTCTTATATAAAGAAAGCGCTCCCGAGGACACATGGGAATTATCGTCAAGCTAGTTTTCATCACGTTCATATGATTCGTGTTCGGTACTTTGATAATTTGATAAGTGGGTGGACCGCTGCTTGGGTACTGTCCTTCCTTGGACAAGCATCCCACTTGTGATTAACCCCTATTGCAAGCATCCGCAACTACAACAAAAGTATTAAGGTAAACCTAACCATAGCATGAAACATATGGATCCAAATCAGCCCCTTACGAAGCAACACATAAACTAGGGTTGAAGCTTCTTTTACTCTAGCAACCCATCATCTACTTATTACTTCCCAATGCCTTCCTCTAGGCCCAAACAATGGTGAAGTGTCATGTAGTCGACGTTCACATGACACCACTAGAGGAAAGACAACATACATCTCATCAAAATATCAAACGAATACCAAATTCACATGACTACTCATAGCAAGACTTCTCCCATGTCCTCAGGAACAAACGTAAATACTCACAAAGCATATTCATGTTCATAATCAGAGGGGTATTAATATGCATAATGGATCTAAACATATGATCTTTCACCAAGTAAACCAACTAGCATCAACTACAAGGAGTAATCAACACTACTAGCAACCCACATGTACCAATCTGAGGTTTCGATACAATCATTGGATACAAGAGACGAACTAGGGTTTGAGATAAGATGGTGTTGGTAGATGTTGATGGAGATTGACCCCGTCCCAATGAGAGGATCGATGGTGATGACGATGGTGATGATTTGCCCCTCCTGGAGTGAAGTTTCCCCGGCAGAACAGCTCCGCCGGAGCCCTAGATTGGTTCCGCCAAGGTTCCGCCTCGTGGCGGCGGAGTTTCATCTCGTGAGCTTGCTTATGATTTTTTTCCTCGACGAAGGACTCCATATAGCCAAAGATGGGCATCAGAGGGCTGCCAGGGGGCGCACGAGGCAGGGGGCGCGCCCAGGGGGGTAGGGCGCGCCCCCCACCCTCGTGGACGGTGGGTGCCCCCCTCTGGTACTTCTTTCGCCCAATATTTTTTATATATTCTGAAACGTGCTCCCGTGAAGTTTCAGGACTTTTGGAGATGTGCAGAATAGGTCTCTAATATTTGCTTCTTTTCCAGCCTAAAATTCTAGCTGCCGGCATTCCCCCTCTTCATGTAAACCTTGTAAAATAAGAGAGAATAGGCATAAGTATTGTGACATAATGTCTAATGACAGCCCATAATGCAAAATGTGTAATGAAAGCCCATAATGCAAGAAATATTGATATAAAAGCATGATGCAAAATGGACGTATCAACTCCCCCAAGCTTAGACCTCGCTTGTCCTCAAGCGAAAGCTGAAATCGAAAAATATGTCCACATGTTTAGAGATAGAGGTGTCGATAAAATAAAATACGGACATGAGGGCATCATGATCATTCTTAGAACAGCAATATATATATATATATATATATATATATATATATATATATATATATTCTTATATGATTTCTTATGCTAAAGTAACAATTCATTCACAATTTCAAGTATGAATCAGAAACTTCATTGAAAACTAACAAACTATAATCTCAGTCATTGAAACAATTGCAACTTATCATAACATCGGAAAGAGTCAATATAAGAGCTTTTCAGCAAGTCCACGTACTCAACTATCATTTAGTCTTTCACAATTGCTGACACTCACGCAATATTTATGGGTATGAAGTTTTAATC
>NC_057814.1:3713505-3733758 GCF_018294505.1 Triticum aestivum
CATCAGGATCTTTCCAACGCATTACGCTTGCACAAGGATAAAATGTAAAAAGGAAAGGTGAAGATCACCATGAATCTTGTATGAAGTATAAGACAAGAATAAAGGATAGCTCCTTCGCAGAGGGAAGCAGAGGTTGTCATGTGCTTTTATGGTTGAATGCACAAAATCTTGATGCGAAAGAACATCACTTTGTATTGCCACTTGTGATATGGACCTTTATTATGCAGTCCGTTGCTTTTATTTCTTCCACATCACAAGATCGTACAAAGCTTATATTCTCCACACTAATAAATCATACATATTTACAGAGCAATTTTTATAGGATCTTACTCAATCCATAGGTAGAAATGGTGGACTCTTATGGCAGAACTGGGCTTAAGGATATTTGGAAGCACAAGTAGTATTTCTACTTGGTGCAAAGAAATTGGCTAGCATGAGAAGGAAAGGCAAGCTCAACATGTTGGATGATCCATGACAATATAATTTATTTTAGATGTAAGAAAGCATAACCCATTACGTTGTCTTCCTTGTCCAATCTCAACTCTTTAGCATGTCATATTTTAATGAGTGCTCACAATCATAAAAGATGTCCAAGATAGTATATTTATATGTGAAAACCTCTCTTTCTTTATTCCTTCCTATTAATTGCAACGATGACCAAAACTATGCTTGTCAACTCTCAACAAATTTTATTCATCATACTCTTTATATGTGAAGTCATTACTCTCCATAAGATCCATATGATCTATTTATTTCTTTTTATTCTTTTTCTTTTATTTTATTCCCTCAAGATCATAGCAAGATAATCAAGCCCTTGACTCAACACTAATCTTTATTATATATGGCTCACGGACTCGATTACATAGAAGGATCATAAACCAAAACTAAAAACTAGCTCATACTAAAACTTTATTCCACTAGAACAAGATATTACCAAAACGATCGAACTAAGAAAAACGATAAAGATAAAAGTGTGATGGTGATACGATACCGGGACACTCCCCCAAGCTTGGCAGTTGCTAAGGGGAGTGCCCATACCCATGTGTTTATATCTCCTTCCTCGGAGGTGTTTATGATGGAGTTGTTGATGATGTAGGCTTGTCGTCCATCTTCCAAGGCATAGGCTCACCATCATAGAAGGATGATTGAGTCTCCGGAATCCTCGAATCTGCAGCCTAACTCATCCTCTTGAATCTATATTCATACTCACAGTTTTGGTTTTGCAGGTCATAGATCTGGGCTTGGAGATGCTCGATTATCTCGTGAAGCTTGAAGATGGTCTCTCCGATGTTTCTGGCATCCATCTTGGCGGTGTTGGTGAACTCCATGATCATTATGTGGTTGTTGTCGAGTCCACGTTCCACCATCTCCTGGCACTTGAAAACTTGTTGCTCCATTGCTTCGAGTCTTGTCTCCACGCTTCCGGTCCTCCTTGGTCCCTCAACATCGTGGATGTGCAGCAACCCCTCACGCATGTCAATGGTTTGAGGGTGTTGCAGAACCTCCGCGAGGTAGGGGTTGATGACCTTCTCGAAGAACTTGTCCATGGGGGCACTTGAGGACGCCATGCCGATCCAGATATGTCAGTAAAACAGCTCGAAACAAAGACATAAGATATTTGCATGATACGGTGGTCAAAACCTTCAGGAGATTATATAATGAATTTTTACCGACCAAAAGAAGTATCGTGCAAGAAAACGGAGTCCAGAGAGCACACGACGTGCCCACGAGGCAGGGGGCATGCCCAGGGGGTAGGGCGCGCCCTCCACCCTCGTGGGAGCCTCGTGTCCTTCCTGAACAGCTTCTTATTTTCCTATTTTCTTAAATATTCCAAAACGGAGAAAAATTGCCATTAGAACTATTTTGGAGTCGGTTTACTTACTGTACCACGTACCTATTCCTTTTCGGAGTCTGAAACGTTCTGGAAAGTGTCCCTTATGTATTCCTCCGGGGTTACGGTTTCAATAACATTAGTTTCAACATTTATGGGATTACCTGAGATATAATGTTTGATTCTTTGACCGTTCACCACCCTCGGATTTGTGCCTTCGAAGTTGTTGATTTTTATGGCACCAGAACGATAGACCTCCTCGATGACGTAAGGGCCTTCCCATTTAGAGAGAAATTTGCCTGGAAAAAAATCTTAAACGAGAGTTGTATCGCAATACATAATCACCTACATTAAACTCACGCTTTTGTATGCTTTTATCATGTCATCTTTTAACTTTTTCTTTAAACAGTTTGGCATTTTCATAAGCCTGGGTTCTCCATTCATCAAGTGAGCTAATGTCAAAAAGCCTCTTCTCACCGGCAACTTTGAAGTCATAGTTGAGCTCTTTAATGGCCCAATATGCCTTATGTTCTAGTTCGAGAGGTAAGTGACATGCTTTTCCATAAACCATTTTATACGGAGACATACCCATAGGAATCTTATATGCAGTTCTATAGGCCCATAATGCATCATCAAGTTTCTTGGACCAATTCTTCCTAGATATATTAACAGTCTTTTGCAAAATTAATTTAAGCTCTCTATTACTCAATTCTACTTGACCACTAGACCGTGGATGATATGGAGATGCAATTCTATGATTAACATCATACTTAGCAAGCATTGTACGAAAAGCACCATGAATAAAATGTGAACCACCATCAGTCATTAAGTATCTAGGGACTCCAAACCTCGGAAAAATAACTTTTTAAGATCTTAATAGAGGTGTTATGATCAGCACTACTAGTTGGAATAGCTTCTACCCACTTAGTAACGTAATCAACAGCGACTAAAATATGAGTATACCCATTAGAGGAAGGAAACGGTCCCATATAATCAAAGCCCCAAACATCAAATGGTTCAATAACAAGTGAATAATTCATAGGCATTTCTTGACTTCTACTAATATTACCAATTCTTTGTCATTCATCACAAGACAAGACAAACTTACGGGCATCTTTGAAGAGTGTAGGCTAATAAAAACCGGATTGCAATACCTTATGTGCAGTTCTATCTCCAGCATGGTGTCCTCCATAAGCCTCGGAGTGACACTTGCGTAGGATATGTTCCTGTTCATGCTCAGGTACACAACATCTAATAACACCATCTACTCCTTCTTTATAAAGATGTGGGTCATCCCAAAAGTAATGCCTTAAATCATAGAAGAACTTTTTCTTTTGCTGGTATGTGAAACTAGGTGGTATAAATTTAGCAACAATGTAATTAGCATAATCAGCATACCATGGAGCAGTACGAGAAGCATTTATGACAGCTAATTTTTCATCAGGAAAGCTATCATCAATAGGTAGTGGGTCATCAAGAACATTCTCTAACCTACACAAGTTGTCTGCAACGGGGTTCTCAGCTCCCTTTCTATCAATAATATGGAAATCAAATTCTTGAAGCAAGAGAACCCATCTAATAAGTCTAGGTTTAGCATCTTTCTTTTCCATAATATATTTAATAGCAGCATGATCAGTGTGAACAGTTACTTTGGAATCAACAATATAAGGTCTGAACTTATCACAAGCAAATACAACCGCTAAAAGTTCTTTTTCAGTAGTAGCATAATTTCTCTAAGCACTGTCTAGATTATTACTAGCATATTGGATAACATTTAATTTCTTATCAACTCTTTGTCCTAGAACAGCCCCTACAGCATAATTACTAGCATCACACATAATTTCAAAGGGTAAATTCGAATCAGGTGGCTGAACAATGGGTGCAGAAATTAAAGCTTTCTTAAGTATTTCAAATGCTTCTACACAATCATCATCAAAGACAAAAGGCACATCTTTTTGTAAGAGATTAGTTAGATGCCTAGAAATTTTAGAGAAGTCCTTAATGAACCTCCTATAAAAACCGGCATGACCAAGGAAACTTCTTATACCTTTAATGTCCTTGGGACACGACATATTTTCAATAGCATCAACCTTAGCTTTATCAACCTCACTACATCTTTCAGAAATTTTATGCCCCAAGACAATACCTTCATTAACCATAAAGTGGCACTTCTCCCAATTCAAGACAAGATTAGTTTCTTCACATCGCTGCAAAACTCGATCAAGGTTGCTTAAGCAATCATCAAAAGAAGTTCCATAAACGGAGAAATCATCCATGAAAACCTCAACAATCTTTTCACAAAAGTCAGAGCATATAGAAGTCATACATCTTTGAAAGGTAGCAGGTGCATTACATAAACCAAAAGGCATACGTCTATAAGCAAAGGTACCGAAAGGGCAAGTAAAAGTTGTCTTTTCTTGATCCTCTTTTGATACAGGTGTTTGAGAGAAACCAGAATAACCATCTAGAAAGCAAAAATGTGTATGTTGGGATAATCTTTCTAGCATTTGATCAATGAAAGGTAAAGGGTAATGATCCTTATTAGTAGCTTTATTTAATTTGCGGAAATCAATTACCATTCTTTAACCTGTAACAATTCTTTGTGGGATCAATTCATCTTTATAATTAGGAACAACAGTAATACCTCCCTTCTTAGGGACACAATGGACAGGACTTACCCACTGACTATCAGCAACGGGATAAATTATACCTGCTTCCAGAAGCTTTAGTATTTCTTTTCTTACCACTTCTTTCATCTTAGGATTTAACCGTCGTTGGTGATCAACAACAGGTTTAGCATCTTTCTCCAATTTTATTTTGTGCTGGCATAGAGTGGGACTAATGCCCTTAAGATCATCAAGAGTATATCCAATAGCAGCACGGTGCTTCCTCAAAGTTTTCAATGATTTCTTTTCTTCATGCTCTGAAAGGTTAGCACTAATATTAATAGGATATATCTCTTTCTCATCAAGATAAGCATATTTAAGAGTATCAGGTAAAGGTTTAAGCTCAAACACGGGATCACCCTTAGGTGGAGGAGGATCCCTTAGGATTTCAACAGGCAAGTTGTGTTTCAAAATAGGTCCCTGTTTAAAGAATACTTCATCTATTTCCCTTCTTTCATTCATAAACATATCATTTTCATGGTCTAGCAAATATTGTTCTAAAGGATCACTAGGAGGCACGGCAATAGAAGCAAGACCAATAATATCATCTTTACTAGGCAGTTCTTTATCATGGGGTTGTCTATGGAATTTAGCAAAATTAAACTCATGAGACATATCCCCTAGACCAATAGTAACAACATCCTTTTTCAGTCTATCTGGGCATTAACAGTATTCAAGAAAGGTCTACCAAATATAATGGGACAAAAGTCATCTTGTGGGGAACCAAGAACAAGAAAATCAGCAGAGTATTTAACTTTCCCACACAAGACTTCAACATCTCTAACAATCCCAACTGGTGAAATAGTATCTCTATTGGCAAGCTTAATTGTAACATCCATCTCTTCTATCTCAGCAGGTGCAATATCATGCATAATTTCTTTGTATAAGGAATGAGGTATTGCACTTGGACTGGCACCCATATCACATAAGCCATGATAGCCATGATCTCCTATTCTAACAGAAATAATAGGCATGCCTACAAAAGGTCTATGTTTATTTTTAGTATCAGGTCTAGCAATTGTAGCAGCTTCATCACAGAAGTAAATAACATGCCCATCAATATTATCGGCCAAGAGATCTTTAACCATAGCAACACTAGGTTCAACTTTAATTTGCTCAGAGGGTGTAGGTGTTCTAGTATTACTCTTACGAACCACAGTTGAAGCTTTAGCATGATCCTTTATTATAGCAGGGAAAGGAGGTTCCTCAATATAAGCACTAGAACAACAGAATCATTATAAGTGATAGTCTTTTCTTCAACTTTAATAGGTGCAACTACTTTTACTTCAATGGGAGGATTATATTTAAACCACTTCTCCTTAGGGAGATCAACATGAGTAGCAAAGGATTCACAGAAAGAAGCTACTATCTCAGAGTCAAGTCCATATTTAGTGCTAAATTCACGGAAAGCATCGGTATCCATAAAAGATTTAACACAATCAAATTTACGTGTTATACCTGACTCCTTACCTTCGTCGAGATCCCAATCTTCAGACTTGCGTTTAATTCTTTCTAATAAATCACATTTGAATTCAATAGTCTTCATCATAAAAGATCCAGTACAAGAAGTATCGAGCATGGAGCGATTACTGAGAGAAAGCCGAGCATAAATATTTTGAATAATCATTTCTTTTGAGAGCTCATGATTGGGGCATGAATATAACATTGACTTAAGCCTCCCCCAAGCTTGAGCGATGCTTTCTCCTTCGCGAGGCCAAAAATTGTATATATAATTACGATCACGATGAACAAGATGCATAGGATAAAACTTCTGACGAAATTCCAATTTCGATCGGTTGTAGTTCCATGATCCCATATCATGACATAGCCTAAACCATGTCAATGCCTCATCCTTCAAAGATAAAGGGAAGACCTTCTTATTGATAACATCCTCGGGCATACCTGCAAGCTTAAATAATCCACAAACTTCATCTACATAGATGAGGTGCAAATCGGGATGTAATGTTCCATCACCTGTGAAAGGATTAGCTAGCAGTTTCTCTATCATACCCGAAGGAATTTCAAAGTAAACATTTTCAGTAGGTTCAGTAGGTTGAGGAGCAACTCTTTGCTGTACTGGTCGGGGTGAAGATACCCCAAACAAGCCCCTCAAAGGATTATGTTCCATAGTAACAAGTGACAGTAAATTTCAGCACACTATATAAACT
Organism: Triticum aestivum; assembly: GCF_018294505.1. Taxonomy (NCBI): domain Eukaryota; kingdom Viridiplantae; phylum Streptophyta; class Magnoliopsida; order Poales; family Poaceae; genus Triticum; species Triticum aestivum. The sequence goes on from NC_057814.1 coordinate 3,720,171, forward strand.
TTTTCCTTACCAAATTCCACCTACCAAAGGCGCTTCACTCACCGGCAACGGCGCCAGAAAAGAGTCTTGATGACCCACAAGTGTAGGGGATCTATCGTAGCCTTTTCGATAAGTAAGAGTGTCAAACCCAACGAGGAGCAGAAGGAAATGATAGGTGGTTTTCAGCAAGGTATTCTCTGCAAGCACTGAAATTATCGGTAACAGATAGTTTTGTGATAAGGTAGTTTGTAACGGCTAGCAAGTAATAAAAGTAAATAAGGTGCAGCAAGATGGCCCAATCCTTTTTGTAGCAAAGGGCAAGCCTGGAGAAACTCTTATATAAAGGAAAGCGCTCCCGAGGACACATGGGAATTATCGTCAAGCTAGTTTTCATCACGTTCATATGATTCGCGTTCGGTACTTTGATAATTTGATATGTGGGTGGACCAGTGCTTGGGTACTGTCCTTCCTTGGACAAGCATCCCACTTATGATTAACCCCTATTGCAAGCATCCGCAACTACAACATAAGTATTAAGGTAAACCTAACCATAGCATCAAACATATGGATCCAAATCAGCCCCTTACGAAGCAACGCATAAACTAGGGTTTAAGCTTCTGTCACTCTAGCAACCCATCATCTACTTATTACTTCCCAATGCCTTCCTCTAGGCCCAAACAATGGTGAAGTGTCATGTAGTCAACGTTCACATGACACCACTAGAGGAAAGACAACATACATCTCATCAAAATATCGAACGAATACCAAATTCACATGACTACTTATAGCAAGAGTTCTCCCATGTCCTCAGGAATAAATGTAACTACTCACAAAGCATATTCATGTTCATAATCAGAGGGGTACTAATATGCATAATGGATCTGAACATATGATCTTCCACCAAGTAAACCAACTAGCATCAACTACAAGGAGTAATCAATACTACTAGCAACCCACAGGTACCAATCTGAGGTTTTGATACAAAGATTGGATACAAGAGATGAACTAGGGTTTGAGATAAGATGGTGCCGGTGAAGATGTTGATGGAGATTGACCACCTCCCGATGAGAGGATCGATGGTGATGATTTCCCCCTCCCGGAGGGAAGTTTCCCCGGCAGAACAGCTCCGCCGGAGCCCTAGATTGGTTCTGCCAAGGTTCCGCCTCGTGGCGGCGGAGTTTCGTCTCGTGAGCTTTCTTATGATTTTTTTTCCTCGACGAAAGACTCCATATAGCCAAAGATGGGCATCAGAGGGCTGCCAGGGGGCCCACGAGGCAGGGGGCGCGCCCAGGGGGGTAGGGCGCGCCCCCCACCCTCGTGGACGGTGGGTGCCCCCCCTCTGGTACTTCTTTCGCCCCATATTTTTTATATATTCTGAACCGTGCTCCCGTGAAGTTTCCGGAATTTTGGAGATGTGCAGAATAGGTCTCTAATATTTGCTCCTTTTCCAGCCCAGAATTCCAGCTGCCGGCATTCCCCCTCTTCATGTAAACCTTGTAAAATAAGAGAGAATAGGCATAAGTATTGTGACATAATGTGTAATGACAGCCCATAATGCAATAAATATCGATATAAAAGAAGGATGCAAAATGGACGTATCAATTATTCATGCTAGAATTGTATTAACCGAAAACTTAGTACATGTGTGAATACATAGACAAACAGAGTGTCCCTAGTATGCCTCTACTTGATTAGCTCGTTAATCAAAGATGGTTAAGTTTCCTAACCATAAACATGTGTTGTCATTTGATGAACGGGATCACATCATTAGAGAATGAGGTGATGGACAAGACCCATCCGTTAGCCTAGCACTATGATCGTTTAGTTTATTGCTATTGCTTTCTTCATGACTTATACATGTTCCTATGACTATGAGATTATGCAACTCCCGAATACCGGAGGCACACTTCGTGTGCTATCAAACATGACAACGTAACTGGGTGATTATAAAGATGCTCTACGGGTGTCTCCGATGGTGTTTGTTGAGTTGGCATAGATCGAGATTAGGATTTGTCACTCCGAGTGTCGGAGAGGTATCTCTGGGCCCTCTCGGTAATACTCATCACTATAAGCCTTGCAAGCAATGTGACTAATGAGTTAGTTGTGGGATGGTGCATTACGGAACGAGTAAAGAGACTTGCCGGTAACGAGATTGAACTACGTATGATGATACCGACGATCGAATCTCGGGAAAGTAACATACCGATGACAAAGGGAACAACGTATGTTTTTATGTGGTTTGACTGATAAAGATCTTCATAGAATATGTAGGAACCAATATGAGCATCCAGGTTCCGCTATTGGTTATTGACCGGAGATGTTTCTCGGTCATGTCTACATAGTTCTCGAACCCGTAGGATCCGCACGCTTAACTTTCGATGACGATTTGTATTATGAGTTATGTGATTTGATGACCGAAGACTGTTCAGAGTCCCGGATGAGATCACGGACATGACGAGGAGTCTCGAAATGGTCGAGACATAATGATTTATATATTGGACGATATTATTCGGACACCGGATGAGTTCTAAGGGGTACCGGATGACTATCAGAGTGCCGGGGGGTTATCTGAACCCCCGTGGGAACTAATGGGCTTTCATGGGCCTTAGGGGAAAGAGAGGAAGGGCCACAAGGGCAGGCCGCGCGCCCCCCCATGGGCTAGTCCGAATTGGACTAGGGAGGGGGCGGTGCCCCCCTCTTTCCTTCTCCCTCTCTCCCTCTCCTTTCTTCCCCCTCTCTCCCTTTTTGGTGGAATCCTACTAGGACTAGGAGTCCTAGTAGGACTCCCCTCTTGGGCGCGCCCTAGGGGCCGGCCGGCCCTTCCCTCCTCCCTCCTTTATATACATGGGGAGGGGGGCACCCTTGAACACACAAGTTGATCTTTTAGCCGTGTGCGGTGCCCCCCTCCACACGGTCATATCGTCATAGTGCTTAGGTGAAGCCCTACGCCGGTAACATCATCATCACCGTCGCCACGCCGTCGTGCTAACGGAACTCTCCCTCGGCCTCAACTGTATCAAGAGTTCGAGGGACGTCACCGAGCTGAACGTGTGCTGATCGCGGAGGTGCCGTACGTTCGGTACTTGGATCGGTTGGATCGCGAAGACGTTCAACTACATCAACCGCGTTACTAAACGCTTCCGCTTTCGGTCTACGAGGGTACCTGGACACACTCTCCCCTCTCGTTGCTATGCATCTCCTAGATAGATCTTGCGTGATCGTAGGTAAAAAAATTAAATACTACGTTCCCCAACATCACCCAGTTATGTTGTGACGTTTGATAGCACACAAGGTGTTCCTCCGGTATTCGGGAGATGCATAATCTCATAGTCAGAGGAATGTGTATAAGTCACGAATAAAGCAATACCAATAAAACTTAACAAGCATTATGCTAAGCTAAAGGATGGGCCTTGTCCATCACATCATTCTCTAATGATGTGATCTCGTTCATCAAATGACAGCACATGTCTATGGTTAGGAAACTTAACCATCTCTGGTTAATGAGCTAGTTAAGTAGAGGCATACTAGGGACACTGTGTTTTGTCTATGTATTCACACATGCACTAAGTTTCTGGTTAATACAATTCTAGCATGAATAATACACATTTATCATGATATAAGGAAATATAAATAACAACTTTATTATTGCCTCTAAGGCATATTTCCTTCACAAGGGTCGTCTCCTCCATCGCTCCATCCTCGTAGTAGAACTAATGCATCGACCTAGTCAGGCCTCTCTGCCATCGACGCCACCACGACACCAGACAACATCGTCTTCCTGCGTGAGTCCATCACCACACATTGGACGCCGAGTCTCCCCTGCGCGACGCCACCGAGATACGCCGCCATCAATGTGTAGGATGAAGACCAAGCACCGTGGAAGGAGGACTCCGAGGCGGAGCACATAAGCGGCAGAGCGACAACACACCACCACAAGACTAATTCCAACCACGCCACCAACCGCCGCCAAGCAACCAAAGCATCACGCCAAGATCGCCACGAACGACACCCCCAAGTGGGTGACGATGCCCGGAGCGCCGCTGTCGCTCGATCCAGCAAGGATTTGGGCTTTCACCCAGCATACGAGCTAGGAGGGAAGGAAGAGGGGAAGGAGGCAACATGGAAGACGCCTACAAGAAGGGTACAACACCCTTGGGCGTCGCCACCGTCGTGGCCAACAGTGCCGGCCTCGAATTTCTCCGGAGCCACCTCCCACCTCCAGCCTCCAAACTGGTCCAACTCCGGCGACGGAAGGCCGCCCAATGGAGGACCATTGGAGGCAGCACTGGTTGAAGCAGACTTTATGTTTCAACAATTGACACCAAACGAATTAAGTCTTTATGTTTTTCTTCCCTCAATCTGGTGCGGCCAGCCAAGGCAATCGGCCAACAACACCTAGAATGGACAGTTAGTTAACCCCTCCAATTTTCAGCCCTTTCCACACTTTACCTCCAGGATCTCTCTCCTCCCCTCCCCACCCCTCCCCTCCGTCGCACCCCGCGCTGGCGACAAAGGGGTTCCAACCCTAGCCGTCGGGTCTCCGCTCCTTCCTCTCCCTCCCCTCCGTCGACGTCGGTGGTCGGTGTCGGGCATAGCCTGTGCATGCCACGGCGGCGGCGGAGACACTCCTCCCTCTCGCGGGTGATAGGGTGACGCAGGGCGCCCTGGCTCGAGGGTGTGACCCCGATCTGGACTGCGGCGGCGTCGATCTGGTTCATGATGGCCCAGATCTGGACTACGGCAGTGTGGCGGCTGGCTGGTGTCCTAATGGCGGCTGTGGTGGTAGTGTTGGCGACGGCAGTGGTTGTGGCGTAGCAGCGTCGGAGGCGGCGCGGGCTGCGGGCGCGGTGACCTGCCCTGTTTTGGCGGTGGCGGCCTTGCGGTCGTCGGCGGCGGTAGCGGGCCATCTTCCTTCGGATCAGTGGCGGCGGCGTGGATGGCCTAGTGGTCGCGTCGGCGACACCTCCGGTTAGATCTGTTCTGACTGGTGCAGCCGGCGATGGTGGTCATCACTTCCGTCCAAGGTGGCCGGACTGTGGCTGGGTGGTTGGATCTCGAGATTCGTCATCTAGTCCCGGCTACAAGTCGGGGAGACATAGTTGCCGGTGAAATCCGAGTCGTGTAACTGTTGTCGACCCACTCATGCTGCTTCCGGGGAAACCCTTGGATCTGGCCTTCCAGATCGGACAATGGTGGTACTACGGTGTCGCTTCTCTCTTGGGAGTATCGTTTGTGGAGCAGCGCTGGAAGACAGAGACAGGAGGTGGAGCGGCTTCGTCTTGCAGGGATTTTCAGTGGAGCTATCAAGTCATGCCTGGCCCGACAGGTGCTACGCTGAGTCATGCCTGGTTGGCAGGTGCTACACATGACGGATCTTTCAGAGTCTTCGCGTCTGGACGGACGAGCGCAGTGCGGTGGCACCGTTTGGGCGTCGTGGTGGCATCGACAGATGTCCGGACTGGCAAGGATGATGTGGATCTCTCTCCTGAAGATGGGTAAGTTGTCCAACGATGATGGCGCTTCTAAAATGTATACATGTGGTGTACGCTTTAGGTAGGCTGCAACGGCTGTTGGTCCCAATATGTTATGTGGATGGATCGGCGACGACACCGGTTTTAGATATGGGGAGTGAGAGCACTCCATATTATCGAGTTGTTAGGTGTGAGTCATGGCTTCGGGTGGATTGATGTATGTTCTTGTCGGATCTTTATGAAATAATTAATAAAGACTAGTCGTCAACCCGTGCATTCACACGGGCTAGTAAAAAAGTATTGAAATGTTCTATAAATGCGTCTTTCAAGTATGGACGTAGACTCCTTGATTTTTAGGGTATAGTTCCATCAATAGTTGCATGATTTGAAAATGTATGATTAGTAAATGTGTTTTTGTATTCTTATCCCTCTCTTGCCTTTAGTTTCTGTTTGTAAGCCTTATTACTTCGCTGTGGGAATTGAGTTGTTAGAATATTTTTGGGATCACTGCATGTAACATTCGAATGCATATTTTTCCTGATATAGCTAGTCGAAACATCATCTATCTTCTTCATATTGTATATATGAATTTTCTTGTTAGCATTACTCCGTCATGATTCTGGCTTCATCTATGAAGGACTTCAATGTGCAAACAAAAGGCAGTAGCATGGGTTTGCCATAGACAGTGGATCAGTGACATGACTGAATGATATACTCGGGGACTTCTGCGTGTTAGATCATAATAATGATATAAGTTGGAACATGTTACTTTTTCGAATTGAAATAAATATGTTCTCAATGCACACTGCTAGGACCAGCATATTAAAGCCCAAGAAGTGATGCCCAAGCATGAAAATAGTATGTACCTAGAAAATACATGACAATCCCATCTTTTTCCCATTGAATGTCATTGGTAACTTATTTGAAATGAATATAAATGATCTGTGAGAAAGGAGGGAAAATACAATCACCTTGTTGCCTTGTTGTTTTCTGGTGTACTTTGGAACATTAGTTAGGCAGGTATGTCCCAGGATGATGCTCCACCCACTGCCCATGTTGCGTTCAGAGAAGCAACTCATCAACTGGGCTATAATGTTCAGTCGCTTTTCTTCCTTATCTGTATGTGAGCCATAAAGAAAAGGAAGCTCCAGATGGGAAGACCAGCTCATACTTTCATTTGATTCTGGGAAAACTTAAATTGGAATACTTTGTTTCCATGTCAAAATGTCAGTCCTTGTCCCATGTTTTCAATCCGTTGTAGCCATCATGTAATCCTTAGTCCATAGAGAGTCTCTTTCTGTGTTGACATCAAATTAGCATACAGGTTAACAACCAAAAAACATACTGGGATGGTGGCGAGATTCTCTTCCTCTGAGGTCCTCAATTTTAATTAGCCTACCAAGACTAACACTAAGAATTTATTAACTGAACAGCGGAACTTTTTCCTAACATGGCATGTCCGACCTCATCACATCCGCCATTCTCGGTGAGGTCGCTGCCTTGGTAGGCATTGGAAATTTTCCAGCGACGCGTGTGCCGCAAGAGTTCTGATTTAACGGCCATGCACGTGTTCCTGTTCGTCCACTGCGACATATTATATGGGACAGCAACTAAAATTGGTCTAAAAACTGATTATTTCTTCTCAAAGAGAATCAAAAGGTTTGCTAAGAAAAATATTAAATTGATCATTAGTTCCTTTGAGAGAAAAATATACGTATTGCTGAACCGCAACAAAATGTATGATACACTCCCAGCAGTCAAAGGAGTTAAGCCTGAAGCATCATGTTAGTTTCACAGTGAATATATATTACTTAATATCCAATCTCCGAAGCACGTACCGGCGTAAGCATCTGTCGTTAAGTTAGCTCTCATCTGCCGCTGTCCCTACTTCCAGCATGTACGACATGTTTTCAATTTCCGTTGAGCTCACTCCTACTCCCCCCCTTAGATCTGCATGTGTTGTTGTAATGGCTGTTCTCTTGTGTAACTGGACACAGCCGATTAGATGCCATGAAGGCCTGGGAGACATGGCAGAAGAGGCACGGGTCGTTGTTCAGACTTTTGAATAACAATCCTAGTTGTATATAGCAGCTGCATATTGTCCGAACCACCACCTGGGAATCATCTACCAGCACAAAACAAACAAATTCACCATGCAAACATATCTCGCTGAGAAGGAAACAAATATAACCAGTTTAGCTACTGATATAATCTAGCGACCTTGAAATCAGCAGCTTGGCTTTGCGCAAATTGTACTTGTAAAAATAGAAGAGATATGTGGTGTTATGTTAGAGCTAGAGAAAAATCAATAAGGATAATCAAGGAATTTACGTTTACGATACTTGCCAGTGGAGATGGACAACCCAGAACGAACTTGACTTCGGACAGGTAAATCTCTATGCCGCCAGTCCCTAGTAGGTTCTCGAACGATCAATACACCACATACGATGGGAGGACCATCTACTTAAGAACAACATCACTACTTCTCACTAGTAGGAAAAGGGGCTTTTACCCCGGTTTGTAAGGGCCTTTTGTCCCGGTTTTCGAACCGGGACTAAAGGGTCGTTACTAAAACCCTAACCCTTTAGTCCCGGTTCTTACACGAACCGGGACAGAAGGTCCTCCACGTGGCCGCTGCTGCCAGCCCAGGTAGGGGGGCCTTTGGTCCCGGTTGGTGCCACCAACCGGGACCAATAGGCAGGGCCTTTTGTTCCGGTTGGTGTCACCAACCGGGACCACTAGGCATCCACGCGTCAGCATTTCAGGGGCTGGGGTTTTTGTTTTTTTTGAAAGGGGGGGGTTGGGTGGTTTGGGGGGGTTAATTTAGGTGTTTCATATATTGTGTTAGCTAGCTAATTAATAGAGAGAAGTGTCATCTCTATCTCCGTGCTTGGTCGACGCTACGTACTATATACGTATGGAGAGGACTAGACACGCTAGCTAGTAAGCAAATGAAGGAAACACAAGATCGTCATGAACTTATGCATACAGAGAGAAGTGATATCGACCACCTCTCCTTCTCGGAGAGATTGGTCGAACAACAAGCTCTCGTATATCTATCTGACACTACCGGCTACATATATACAATAATTATCTCTTACAATATAATCTCCTAATTAAATTGTAAGAACACAGGGTCCACATAGTATTCTCCGTTTTCAGCGATCACGTGGTCAAGGAAGAATGCCGCCAATTCCTCTTGAATTGCTCGCATACGATCTTCTGCTAGGAGTTCATCCCGCATCCGAAACATCTAATTTGAAGAAGGGGGTCAATACATATATATATGAATAAATGAAACTCGACACAAATAATGGTAATAAAATAAAATTGTGAATATTACTGCTTACGCACTTCATATTGTTCGTCAGAGTAGCCCCGCTCACAGGTCGTGTGGCGGATAGACTCACAAACGTAGTATCCGCAGAAATCATTCCCCTGTTCCTGCCACAACCACTTTACAAGAAATAGAGGTCAATCTAACTGATAAGCAAGCATGCTAAATGGTATTGATGAAACTAGCGCTTGAATCACTAGGAGATGTGCGGAACATGCTACTATAGTACTTACTTTCGGGTGTCTAAATTGCAGCTTCTTCGGCAGTCCCGGAGCTTTTGTGGTGAATTTTCTCCAAACCCTGCCAGACAAAGAAAACAATTACGTGATATCAGGAAATGAACAAAGTTGCTGATATGGTGGATAATGATCGATTTAACTTACTTCTCGAGCATTTGAGTCATGTCCGCATAGTCCTGGGGATCTTTTCGTCTCGAGTCTAAGACGGTTACTACTCCCTGCTCAAGCTTAATCTCTAGGAGAATATAGTGGAAGCTGCGCATGTATGCATAAGTCATCAATTACATTACCATGACCTGGACTAATAAGGTAAACCGAATATGCACAAGACAATAACACTCACTTGAAGTTGTAAGAAAAGAGTATTATATCTTTGTTTTGATTTAATACCAACGATCGTACCAAGTTGGCCTCGACTTCTTTCGCGTGTTTTTCAATCATATATGCATCTATGAGATTTGTGTTAATGAACCCAATATCACCGATTTGTCTTTTCTTCAATTCGCCGATCTTCAATCTGCATAATATAGTGAGGATAATTATAAATACATGCAATGAAAGAGCTGACCTATATAGAGAGACTTAATGACAGAAATAGTACTACTTACAGACAGTAGCAAGTGATCGTTGATTTATCGAGGGCCTTTTGATTGAAAAACTGGAAGAACTCCTCAAATGGAACATTCAGTTGTTCAATTCCAACGAGGTCATGCTCCGGTTTAACTCTCAGCGTCAAAGTATTCATCCCATCAGACTCTCTGCAGGTTTTCATGTACCAATCATGTAATCTTCGCATCATCGTTGTTAGAGATCTTTCATCTTTGACGAGAGGCTTCCCGTAATGGTATTTGTGTTCGTCCACCTCCATGATTTCATAATGTACATCGTCGGGCAGGTAATCTCCAAGATTGCTATAACCGGCCACCATCCTCGGATCATTAGCGACGATGTCTTTAGACACCTTGAGCGGGGGGCACGATTGGTTCGCTTGTTCGCCGAGCTGGGCAATTTTTTTCCCAGCTCGTCGTTATTTTAACCTTTGATCACTGGCAGTACTTCCTGACCGCTCCGCTTCGACAAATGTCTTTGCAATAATGCGCTCATAGTTGCCTTTCGGCGGAGACTTTGGTGGTTTTGTCAGGGCATCCAGAGTGCGCTTCGCTTTCACCGGATCTACCTTCTCCTCCGGAGGTGGATGTTTATTTGCTTTCACCCCTTCAAAGAAGTTCTTCACTTCGGCTCGCACGATCTTCGCGTTCTCCTCCTCGGTCCTCTCGTATGGTAACTTCTCTGGAGTCTTCAGAGAAGGACCGAATCTGTATTCCCTTCCGCCTCTGGCAGCTGTACTGCTAGACGCCGGCAGAGCAGACGGAGCGGCTGCGGCTGTCTTCTTTCCTTGCTTACGAGGCAGAGGAGAAGGACTACGACGCGCCGGAGCAGCCGGAGCGGCGGCGGGTCTCTTCTACCCTTGCTGACGAGGAGGAGAAGGAGGAGGCTGGCTGCTCTGGCACGCCGGCGCAGGCGGAGAAGGAGACGGAGTGCCGCCACGCGCCGGAGAAGGAGGCTGAGTGCCCTGACCACTTGCCGGAGGAGGAGGCGGACTGCCGCTACACGCTGGAGAAGGAGGCTGAGTGCCCTGATCACTCGCCAGAGGAGGAGGCGGCGGCGGAGTGCCCTTACTTGCCGGAGGCGTCCAGTTCGGAAGGTTAATGAGCTCCTTCCGCCATAGGCACGGAGTCTTCAGAGCTAAACCCAGCCGAGTCTCCCCTTCACCGGTAGGGTGGTCAAGCTGGAGGTCCTCAAATCCCTCCGTTATTTCATCCACCATCACCCTAGCATATCCTTCTGGAATCGGCCGGCAATGGTAGGTTGCGCCGGGTTCAGGAGGTAAAACAGAGCCAACAGCCACCTTGACTTTGAAGTTCTGCCATTCCGCCATAAGGTGGCAATGTTGAGACTCCGTGATAGCATCCACGGGGTAGCTAGCAGGAGCCGTCAAGACATGCTCCGGCTGAAGAAGCTCGGTGGAAGCCACACTGCTTCTCCGCTGAGATGGCGGGGTAGCTTCGGGGGTAGTTTCGGCATGTCGATTGCCGTCTCGTTCCTCTAGCACTTGAACCCTTTCGTGCAGCTTCTGATTTTGGGTCTGCTCCATTTTTTTCCTCCTCTCCTGGCTTTTGTAACCGCATGCGTCCGAAAAACCAGCCTTCCACGGAACGGAGCCTGGCGTGCCTCGTGTCCGTCCAGGGTGCTCAGGATTCCCGAGGGCCATTGTGAGCTCGTCGTTCTCTCTGTCTGGAACGAACGTCCCTTCCTGCGCTGCATCGATATATTGCTGAATCTTCTTGACTGGTATTCTCAAAAGATCGTTCGTCCAAATGCACCTCCCTGATACAGGGTCCAAGGTTCCGCCAGCCCCAAAGAACCAAGTCCGGCAACGGTCTGTCCAGTTCATTGTTTGTGGTTCGATCCCTTTTTCAAGCAGATCATTCTCAGCCTTGGCCCACTTAGGCCGGGCATTGAGGTAGCCACCTGACCCCGTGCGATGGTGAAGCTTCTTCTTCGCAGCATTCATCTTGTTTGTCGCTGACATCTTCTTACTCTTTTCCGATGTCTTGTGGGCCACAAATGCGGGCCAGTGATCTCTGATCTTCTCATACCGGCCGATGAATTCTGGTGTCTCTTCTTTGTCGACAAACGTTTTCAGCTCATTCTTCCACCTCCTGAATAGGTCTGCCATCTTCTTAAGAGCATGAGACTTGATTAATTGCTCTTTAACTGGCTTCTCCGGATCCTCCTCTGGCGGTAGGGTGAAATTTGCCTTCAGCTCAGTCCAAAGATCATCTTTCTACATATCATTGACATAAGACACCTCAGGGTCTTCCTTCTTAGGCTTATACCATTGGTGGATGCTGATCGAGATCATGTCCCTAACTAGAACCCCGCACTGAGCAGCAAATGCATCCTTTGTCCGGATGGGTTCAATCGGTTGGCCGTCGCGCGCGATTGCTGTGATCTCAAACCTTTCATCCGAGCACAACTTTCTCTTCGGGCCTCGTCTCTTTACTGAAGTTTTGCTCGATTCGGAGGGCTAGAAAAAAGAAGAAAGACGAGTGTTAATTAATATGTGTACATACCAAAACAATGAATGCATCAATTAGCTAGTCAGCACAGGCTTAACTAATATATTTACCTGGCCGGACTCTGTTCGGTCACCGGAGCCGTCACGACGGGCTTCTTCTTGCACCAGCATTGGGTCACCGGAGCCATCATAATCATGTCTTTCCTCCTCCACTCTTCGATCACCGTATCCTGCTTCTTCACCCTGTTCTTCCAGACCATCATTGTCGTTAAGATACGACAAGTTATCACCTCCGGCTAAGATTATGTCCCCCAACACCTCTTCTGCTTGCTCGTCTCGTCCGTGCTCCATTGTTTCTGCAAATATTACAACATGGCAATTATTACACAAACATGACAGCAAGTGGATATATTAGTGCAAACGTAGACCTAGCTTATTCCGGGTTTGGGGTGGCCTCGGCAACGCTTCAAGGGTAGGGGCGCGGCGGGAGGGGGTAGGAGACCGACATCATTTTTTTCTAGGGTTTGGGTGTCCTCGAGAGTTTTGGTCGAGCGAGAGGGCCGGGGGGTGCTCCCGTGGTATAAGTTATCACCGTCGAGAGGGGGTATAAATATCGACCATCCATCATGTCGAAGTTACCTGGGAGGGAGTTATATATATCGACAACGACGACATACATACATGTGGAAATAATGTTATCGGGGAGGGGGTATATCGACCCCCCCCCCACGTGTAGAAGTTATCGGGAGGGGGTTATATCGACAACGATGACATACGTACATGGGAAAATAATATTATCGGGGAGGGGGTATATCGACCCCCCCTCGTGTTGAAGTTATCGGGAGAGGGGTATAGCGACGACGACAGACCCGATAAAACATAAGAAAACGAAGAAGAAATAAAAAGAGGAGAAGAAGAAAAGGAATAGAGGAGAAGATCGAAGAAAAAAAAGAAGAAAAAAAAAGAGGAGAAAAAGAAAGGAATAGAGGAGAGAAGAAGAAAAAATAGAAATTTTTCTATTTTTTCTTCTTCTCTTCTATTCCTTTCTTCTTCTCCTCTTCTTTTTCTTCTTTTTTCCTCTTCTTATTTATTTCTCCTCTTCTTCTCCTTTCTTCCTCTTCTTATTTTCCTTTTTCCTCTCATTCATAAAGAAATGTTCAAATAGAAAATTTCGAAAAAAAGTAAAGGTTTTGCCTAATGCATTGTTCATATTTCATCATGTTCTATGAACAAAAAAACATCATATTTCATCCACATCCATGCATACATCATATATGTGATCATCTATGAAAAAAACATCATATTCTATTAAAAAAATCATTACATATATATATGAACAAAAACAATTATGATAACAAGTATATATATCATCATATATATATATAACAAGCATATATATGAAAAAACAAGAAAAAATGCTAGGGAGGGCGCCGGCCGGACCAAGGTGAGGAGGACCGCGGCGTCGGCGGCGAGGATGGCG
>NC_057814.1:3734192-3758205 GCF_018294505.1 Triticum aestivum
GAGCACGGGCGACGGCGACGGCGGGGGCGGCGGGCGGCGTCAGGGCAGCCTGGCGGCGTCGGCGTCGTCGGGGCGGCAACTGCTAGGTGAGAGTGAAAATTTCCTAAGTGTGAACTTATATAGCAACGCCTTTAGTCCCGGTTCGTTGCACCAACCGGGACTAAAGGTGGGCATTAGTCCCGGTTGGTTTCACCAACCGGGACCAAAGGCCTTGTGCTGCCCCGCGTCAAAAGTTTAGTCCCACCTCGCTAGTTGAGAGAGCTCGAGAGTGGTTTATAAGCGCTGCTGCGCCCACCCTCTCGAGCTCCTCTCAACTACAGGCTTTCGGGCCTAACCGTTCTCTTTGCCTGTGGGGCCTACTGGGCCTTCTGCGGGCCTGAATCCTGGCCCATGGATGGGTTTCTAGTCGTATTCAGGCCGTGGTGGCCCAGTAGGTGGCATAATTTTTTTTCTCTGTTTTTTTTCTCTTGTGCTTTATTTATTTTGTTTTATTTCTACTTACAACAAAAAACTTATTTATTTTATTTCTAATTACTTATGTATTTTACTTTAATTATTTTATTTTTATTTATTTTACTGCTACTATTTTTATTTATTTTACTGCTGCTATTTTTATTTAATTTATTAAGGTTTATTTATTTTAGTTACTATAGTTTATTTTATTTTATTTTATTAAGGTTTATTTATTTATTTACTATAAAAATGAACATAGATGCGCCTATAGAGAAAATTCAACCTAAATTCATAATAAATTTCTATGAAATTCAAAGAAATTTACTGTGAATTTAGGTCAAATTCCCTGTATAAGAGGAGCTCAACAAGACAGAGAGGGACGGGCTTATAAACTGATCTGAGCGCCCTTCGGTTGGCGAGGTGGGACTAAACACTGACCGCAACTAGGACCAGCCCTTTAGTCCCGGTTTGTGGTATGAACCGGGACTAAAGGGTGAGCCTCTGGTCCCGGTTCAAGCCACCAACCGGGACCAATGGTGGTGGGCCAGGAGCGAGGCCCATTGGTTCCGGTTTGTCCCACCAACCGGGACCAAAGGGGCAGGACGAACCGGGACCAATGCCCCCACGAGGCCCGGCAGGCCCCTGGCCACACGAACCGGGACCAATGCTCACATTAGTCCCGGTTCGTGACTGAACTGGGACTAATGTGAATATTGCCCTGTGACCAAAGCCCAGTTTTCTACTAGTGTCTTACCCTACCCTGCATGACCCATCACCATGGTTAGATTGCAGCCAGGTGAGAACATGAAATTGAAAGAGATTAGGTAGATGACGGATCTGATAGTTGGCGCGCTGGTGGATTTTGGAAGCTGAGGGCGGATGAGTAGAAATAGGCGGCACGGCAGCAGCCACGGTCGGTCGACCATGACCATCGAGCTGTAGCTCGGATAGTGCATTGATAATCTCCTGGACGGCGCAGCAAGCCATCTGCATCGGAAGGGGTGAGGGACGGCTTCGGTGTTGGTTTGTATGTAGATTGCGTACCGACATTGGAAGATCGAAGAGGATTGGAAAGAGAAGGGATACATATTGCGTGAGTATTTTTTGAGGAAGGACCGATCCTTTCCATCGGGAGGAGAGAGAAAAAATAAGGATGAGGGATCGTTGGAATAGTAGATCGGTTGAGATGGCAGTTACAGTTCAATCTTTTTTTTAATAACTGATCCAATCTCTTTTTTCACAACCTACGTAAGTGAGCCTTTTAAGAAAATTACTCTACCCCTACTAATACGGTCCCACCAACTAAACAACTCTTATTTTCTGTTAAAAAAAATTAAATATGTATATATCGGCTGATCTGATCTAAACTGTAATAACTCGGAACCACCGAGATTAACGGTTCCTATTTACTGATTAACGCTGGAATTTCTAGGGAGTCTAGAATTAGTATAGGTAAGGTATAAGGTATAGATAGATAGATAGAAGATAGATGGTTGTATGCATCGATTGATGCAGAGGCCGGGGTTTAACCTTCTTAAAAAAATCCGTCTTGCGTCGTTGAACACTGGTGATGCTCTTGGGCGAAAAAACCTTGCTCGCTGTACCGTTTGGCACAAACAACTTTGTGTGTACACGCTGCTCAGCAAATGGCAACTCCTTGTGAGCTTCCTCTCACATGGACTACTTTACAGGTCACCTGCTTTGTAATGCGGAAAGGTAAACACCGGAAATGTTTACCGTGGCATCAAGTTGATGTTATCTGGTACTACTCCACTACATGGCCAAAAGCCAGAGCCGTGGCATTTGTTTAGCGGAAATACTAAGCTAGATCTAACCTTGGAGTACGAGGGAGTACAAAAGCCAGAGCCGTCGCATTTGTTTAGCAAGAACAGACAAGCCATTGCGCTCCTTGTTTCTCACCCTGTTTGATTAACAAAGAGAGTAATCTTAGGCCCATTCGGATGGATGGATATTTTTATGAGTAGCATCGTTCTCCTAGGCTCCAGTCAACTGGTTCATACGATCGAGGACATGGTCATGGTGCGCACCGAGGACAAGTTTTTCTGCTATACTTGAACCCAATGGGGACAGTCCCATCCCATGTGAAACTAAGGTTTCATTACTTGTATCGTAAGGGAGAGGAGGAATCCAAGAAGTTGCCAACTCGATCTCATCTCGATCGACATTGACGGAGGTACTGCCGCAAGGCCCGGTAGGTGATCATGGTTTTGGTTACCTGCGGTAAACTCCTAAACACACGTATCAAACAAAAATACTTTTTTTAAATTTAAATGCTCGATCTACATGTACGTAAATACTGTACAATCGCTTCTGAAGGGCCATCACGACCTCAGATAAATGCCCATTCTGCTACGCCCTCGAGACTATCAGTCACCTACTGTTCTCTTGCCATCAGGTCAGCCTAGTATGGGCCGTACTCAACAGCATTTGTCATGAGCCGCCTGACTCCATCATCTCTTGCTGGGGCGGCCGTTTGACTGACAAAACCAGATCCACGGTCATCATTGCGATCTTATGGAACATATGGAAGAGACGAAACGCTAAAGTCCTCAGAGCTGAACACCACGATCTACACAAATTCCTCCGCGCTTATGCGAACGACCTTTTGCTATGGTCCAATAGATGTACCATCGAGCAAAAGCAAGCCATGCTCCGTGACTGGAGTACTATGTTGTTTCATCTTGCGGCGAGAATGTAGCCTATGGAACAAGCTCTTCTCCCTCTCCCACCCCTCTACTCATGTACCTCTACCATGCTTGGTTGTAATTGTTTCCGCTCGTTAATATATCGTTCAGGCCGGCGTAAGCCCGCCGTTGCAGCGTCAAAAAAAATTAAAAATAATACTGTACAATCTCTTATTTAACAACATACTCAGAAGTGGTGTACTAGTTGTACAATCTCTTATTTAGATACGTATGTTGACAATAATGTGAAAAAATATACGGCCAATAGGGTTAAAAAAGGCGAAGATCCTCAAGATTTCTTTGCAGCGCCACCAAGGTGCATGTAACCTTAGGATCAAGATCGATGAAGAATCTTGAGCTGCTGAAGATTGGCTGCTCCAGTGCGTTATATAACCTTAAAGTTACCGGCCTTAATTACCTATCAGAACTGAAATAAGTTGTGCTCAATGGTACGAGTCTCAAAGAAGTCAAGGACTCAAGGCACACCATGAGAGCAAGCTTGTGAACCATCCAAAGATACATACTATGAAGGTAGAAGAACTACCACATTCCTCCTAAAATGTACTCCCTCTGTCCACAATATAAGACTTTTTTGCAAGCTATCTTAGCTTGCATGTATTCTCTTTAACTTCCTTTTCTTTTCACCTACCTGTAGCTGGATCCGTTGCTTGCAAACTAACGTCTATTTTGCATTCTTATCTTGCATTCTTGGGTGTTTAGCTGATGGTCTCCTCTTTGCAGTGTTGTGCTGCTGCTCTTCTCTTGCAATGTATTCTCCCCCGCCCGCCTCTACATATTCTAGATCTGTGCATATATTGGTGCTTACTTCACGATTTTACCAATTAGTATTAGGGAGGGTTTGTTAACACAAAACCAAATAGGACGTTGTCAGATTTCCCATATTTTAGTGCTCACCTACCGCTGCACCTGTGTGAGCCATCACATGCATTTGTCCTCGTATGAAGTTGTCTTAAAATTTAGCTATTCTGTTCGTGTCGTTCTTTTCCCTTTTTCGTCTCGAGATCCGCTTGAAACTTTCCGCAACACCAAGACCACCGTTGTTACCAAGGCGGGATCTGTCAGCCATCACGCGTAACACCATAATCCGACAATATTAATTTATAGTAGATGTCTATAGATCTCATCCATACTTCACGTCTCGTCTTGCACCTCTCCTCATTTCTATGTATGAAACCCCAAAGACCTCTCCTCCTTTCTTTCTATGCACCCCCAACCTGATCCATTCTAATCTTCCTTCGCCTCTCGTCTACTTGGATGCTCCTCCAGTAGCTAGTGGGATCCCCAAAGAGATCTTCAAGGTCAGTGATCCAGCCCTTTGTACTCAAAAAGCCTTCAATTTTACAGTTCGTATACTTTCTTTTGGACTTTTTTTGGGGTGACGTCCTTTTGGATTCTATCATGACATTTTTCAGATCTGAAAAAACAGATAAAACTCGAGTTGTTGAGTAAGTAGCTTGTTTTTTTTTTAATTGGTTTACTAGCATGTGCATAAATTTTTGCTACACCAAGACGTGTGATATTCCTAGAGGTAATAAAAGGGAGGGATTGAAAGGGTGGGCTACTACTACGCTAGCTAATGTTTATACATGTGTTCCTAAGAAATATCTCCATGCCCTGGGTGCCACTGACCAAGGGCCGCCCGTCCTCCTCATTCCGTTGGAGACTCAGTTGGTGTGATGGGCCGTTTGCTCCGTGCGTCATGGCCGGTCCCGAGCTTTTGACGGCCCGAGGCAAAACTGGAACCCTAAGGCTCTTAGTTTAAACTCAAAATAAGAACTAATATTTTGGCAAACTCTCGAATGCAAGCTGTCAGATAGCTTTGCAACTTGCGGAGGTAAACTGCAGGAGATAGAGGACAAGTGCATGACGCGAGCATGCTTGTTCCAGCGGCCAGTTGCAAGGCCATCCGACGAGTCGCATCAGCAACCGACGTCTAGCGTTGTCCTAACAGTTACGGGCTGCAAAACTTTGCAAATTTATTTTGTGCTCATTTCGCCCATCAAGCCCATAAGTACTACAATTTTGCTAAGTCTCAGTAGAGTGAGACTTCATTATGTTCACAGTCGATACTATATTCATTTGATATTGCATGGAGATTCGTACAAACATTTTCTTTTTAGTTTTTCTTCTTTCTTCTTATATACTATATCACTTGACTGAGACTTGGTTGTCTTAGTCGACTAAGACCTAGACACACTATGTACTAAATCTCAGCCAGGCCAACTTACCTTTGCTTACACCGCTCTCTCACCTAGGTGCGTATGTTCTTCCCCCAATCTGGCACTGGTGATGACGGAGCGTTGAGTGGGGGTATCATGACTTCGAGCTTCTCTATGGGCACCTTGTGCCTCGTAGAGCACGCCCACATCAGCTGCATTGTGCTGGCTGCACAGCCGCCACAGCGAGCCACTCGTTTATCCTCTCACTCGATGCTAAACCATTACACTGGTCACTGGGTAGGAGTTCTGGACGCATGCACGCACCTGGAATCGACAGTTAGTTAACCCCTCCAATTTCACTTGTTCCAACACTTTACCACCACCTGGAGCACTAGTCATACTATGGGTGAAGCATCCTAGCTTATCATAACGTTTGGCACGAACCACTTTGTGTGTGTGCATTACTGATCAAACGGCAAGTCTTTGTGGGCTTCCTCTCACATGGAGTACATGTTTACGCATGAGCTGCAACTGAAAGGATGGAAAGGAAACACTGGGAATGTTTAACTTTGCCTAGAGTCTTGAACCATTATTTTTTCGTTTTTGGCCATGTGATGGATCCCATGCATGAAGGACAAGTCTTCTCGTAGTACTCCACTACTAGGCTAGATCTAAACTTGAGGTACGAGCCAGTACAAAAAGCTATAGTTGTGTCATTTGATTAGAAAGAACATACCGACCATTGTGACCGTTTTTTAAGCTGTTTGATTAACCAAGAGTGTAACCTTCGGGTACGTTCGGTTTAAGAACCTAATGGAATGGAATGGAATCGAATTGTTCCATTCCACTCTAATGGGTCGGTCCGTTCATGTGTTTGAGTCGAAAAATAGAATGGGTCGATACCGTTCATGTGGTTGGTTTAGGAGATGAAATGACAAGAATCTGACTCAGCTCACCCCTTGGTGAGGTTACACTAGTAGAAAAACGACTTTTAATCCCGGTTCGTAAGGACCTTTAGTCCCGGTTTTGCAACCGGCACTAAAGGGTGGGGACTAAAGGTCCCCCCTTAAGTCCCGGTTCAACATGACCCGGGACTAAAGGCCCACCACGTGGCACTAGCCCGCGGCGGGGGCTGGGGACCTTTAGTACCGGTTGGTGTTACTAAAGGATTTTTTTATTTTTTTCGATTTTCAAATTTCTGAATTATTTGACGATTTAATCTGCAATCACCCCTCATCACAGCTGAAGTGTGGAGCACTCATTCTAAATCGTCTAACTTCCCGGCCGGTCACCCATCCTCTCACTACTCCAGCCTGAGCACGCTTAACTTTCGAGTTCTATTCCCCCTAATTTCCAAGTATGCACTTGTTGTTTTCCTGACCGTAGTAAGCTGTCAATCCTATTCACCCTCAGGAGTTTAGCTTGAGCATGAAGTCACATGTTTCAACGTTTGAGTTTGAAACTATTATTCTAAAAAACAATAATTATTTAGAACACTAATATTTCTTGAATAAGTAGTTTTTCCATAGTTTGACCAGATTTGACCAAAATGCAAAAAATGAAATAATTATTTAGTAACACTGATTTTATTAAATAATTATTTAGTAACACTAATATTTCTTGAATAATTAGTTTACCACAATTTGACCAGATTTAACCAAAATTCAAAAAAAACTGAAAATTGAACATAACCTTTTTTCCTTTCAGAATTTGAGGATTCTAAAAAATTGCAAAACGGCCTGCGGCAGCCAAAATCGGATGCGGATTTTCGTGCTGAACATTTTCATATATTATACTTTTTTTCCGACATCGTATGCAAAAGATATAGTCGTTTTACCTTTTCATAACACTTTTTGCAAAACATGCCGAAATTTATGTTTTTAAATTTCCCTAACTAGTAGATGTTGTAACATAACTACATCTCGAAGGATTTTAATTTTTGAAGTTTTTTTCATGTTCTTTTGGTTTTTTTCAAAACTGAAAAGGCGATGGGGGGTGGTAGAGTTTGAAAATTGCCCTTTAGACCCGGTTTGTGTCTCCAACCGAGGCTAAAGGTTAGACCCCTTTAGCCCCGGTTTGTGACACAAACCGGGACTATAGGTTAGACCTTTAGTCCCGGTTTGTGTCACAAACCGGGACTAAAGGGGCTCGTGGGGCCCAGGCCTGACGCCAGCCTGCCACCACCCCTTTATTACCGGCCCGTGGCATGAACCGGTACTAAAGGTTCAACACGAACCGGGACTGATGCATAGCCGTTCGAACCGGGACTAATGGTACAATTAGTATCGGGCCAAAATCGAACCGGGATTAATGTGTCTCACGTAAGGTCGTTTTTCTACTAGTGTTACGTCACATATGCATATGAAGTATAAACTAAACATACATAACTCCTTTCATTAGACAAAATATAATTCAAATTTTCGAACTTCATTACTTTTGTATTTTCAGGATTCACAACTCACAATATACAATCACAAAAATGCCAAATTAATGTCAACAATTCCATGAGCAAGATAAGTACATGTCTTCACTAATTTCCAATGAACAAGATCGAACTATATCGTCGATTCCATGAACAGGAAAATATACAGCTTTCTAACAGCAGCATAGAGCAACATACATGGTTAGAAAAAAATCATGGTGCTCCACACTCTCGGGTATAGCATCCAACAGCATATAGCATATACCCCCTCCTTTCCAAAATATTTGAAGTTCTAGGTTTGTCCTAAGTCAACCTTAAGTTTGACCAACTTTATATAAACAAATGTTGATATCTATGACATCGAATATATACAGTATGAAAATATATGTTATGATAAATTTTATTGAAGGTAACTTAGTGTTAAATGTGAAGTCTTGTCACTTTGGTCTTCTTAAGCATATATATCTGAATTTTGAACTTAGTCACCTGATATTGCGTATATTTGATGTATCTTCTTGTCCATCTCTACGAAACCCCAACCAGCTGCTAGTAGGTGGATCCAGTCTCATCATCTTGTGCCCCTCTTCTACTTGGATGCTTCTTGAGTTGCTCGTTGCATCCCTGCAGATTTATCTTTCAGGTTGTTGCTACAGCTTTGTTTACCTGTCAAATTCTTTTGGTAACAATTAACCTGACTTCAGTTTTACCGATATAGATTCTTCTGAATTCTACAATTACACTTTTAGATCTGAAAAAGGGATTAAACATCACTTGCTAAGTAGTTCATTAGTTTTCAACTAGATATGTATCTATTTACTGGCATGTACATGAATTTCTGCTATAGTAAGGATGTTAAGATAGTATATATTCTTCTGAGGAGACAGTGCAATACATTTTTTTTCTGTGTCAAATTTCATTCTGAAAGGTGCTTAAGTGAGGGTATTCCATGAAACATCAATAATGCATATTTTATCTAGAAAGAAGTTTATATGTCGACTTTTTTTGGCAAACATGAGGATGAGGGTGAGAGGGTTGTGAATAAAGATGAGAATGTTTGTGCAGCATAATTAAGATGGGAACTTGGTTTCTCTAGGAGTCTTGTTTCTGCTTATCATTATTGAGGGGGTTTTTCTATTGGAAAACATGGACAAGGATGAAGCTAGTGAGTCCCGACATGCAAAGCATCGAGTTCTCTCAGCAACCATAGGAAAATAAATGCATGGTCACTCCCCAGGATCTTCCACATACTGCAAAATATAGTGTTTTCTTCGGGATATCGTTGAGTAGCTCTCAGGCTTTCAGTTTCGATTTGATTCTCATCCCAACGTTGTTCAGCACTACATCACATTAGGCTTTTAAACGATAGCAGCGGTGTTGTGATCTCAATTTTACAAGCATTATCTTCTTACGTATTCTTGTATTAATATCTTACAATAGTTTCTTTCATTTTATATTTACGTAAAACAGGGTTTTATTACATCACTGGAGTACTGGACATTGTGTAGCAGTTCCAGCTTGCTTTTTGACACATTAAGTTGCCAATAGGTATGCATGTTCCTTTTTCAATGCTTGAGCTCACGATATCTATTGACATTAAACAGTACAAAGTCAAAACAAAATAATGGTTTATTTTGAGAGAGTGGATTTGAACGTGCAAGATCAGGTGCTTAAGCTTAGGATTTACATATACAAGACGATACCCCATGCATTGACGCGGAATTGGGTATATAGTTTTAAATAATGTTTAAAATAGTAATTCAGTCCTTAAGATTTAAACTGTGGAAGAAAGTTCTGCATAAGAAAAAAGTAACATGAAAAGTTGTGCATGTTACAATTAAATGCAATGTGATCTAAAAATCACTTGGAATGCACTAATGCATGTTGCATGATAGAGGATTCTCATGCATAGATTGGACGAATGCTAGTAGATCAAGCTAGTAAATTTAACAAATACCTAGAACATTTTTTATGATGTCGAAGCATGCATGTTGTGATAATTAGAAGTTGTGGGGATCACTCTCTTAGGTATGTAGAATACTTGTATATCTTGAAGAAACAATTCACAAAAAATCCATTAAAGTTGTAGAATTTCTTAAAATGCATAAGTATCTAAAGCATAAACATAGGCACTCACGATTGCGATGCACATTTACATTTTCTTATTTCATCGGAAGAAGATCAAAGTACGATACATGGAATTGCGTTTCCTCAAATATTGGTTGGTGTGCAAATGCTTTACTATGGACAATTTTGTTGTACAACTACACAAATGTTGTCATATGGTAGTTCTACATGCAACTATGCTATATTAGGAAAATTTCTTAATTTTATTATTGAAAGTGCATTGTGTGAAATGGATTCCACAGACATGGATCGTGAGGTATTGGAACGTATAATTGATGGAAGACAGAAGCCAACAGATCTACCATTCGCACTTTTGAAGGATATCATAGATAATTTTTCTGACGATAGAGAAATTGGCCATGGTGGATTCGCAACAGTTTATCGGGTAAAGTTATTTGTTTATATAAAAAATTAGGTATATGCCTTTCAAAAATCTGATTGGGAGTTGTTGTGCCGGCTTGAGTAGTCCTCATGTTATCCAACTATGTTAATACTCGATGTTGCCATATAGTAAATATATATCACAGTATATATAGATGTTACATACGACTCCAAGATACCATATAGTTTTGGTGGTATATAGTATGTATTGAAGCCAATAAATCAGCCAAACATTGTGTGTTATGGGTAGAAGAATGTGCTCATGCGTTGATAGGGAAAATGTTTGTCGCCTTAAGTTGACTAGGGAGGCTCATCTTTTCCCAAGCATGTGCATGTGATGGCGCGAGTGTAGTGTATTTCCATTAGGTGCATGTACTTTGTGTTCTCCCAGAAAAATTTGTGTGTACTGGGTGAGTGGGTGTTGCATACAACACCTTCTAATCAGCTAAATATTCTTCAAATGCTCACAAGATAAGCTAAACAGGGTGTCCTCCGAAACGGGAAAACCATTGTTGTAAAAAGGATAAGGAGCCACCATTCAATAAATGAGACATTATTTCGCCGTGAAGTTGACACCCTGTTGAACATTGATCATGAAAATATGGTAAGATTTCTTGGCTTTTGTGCTAGCACAAACTAGATAGCCATAAAAAAGGAAGGATTAAAAGAGCATATTTACACCGAGGTAAGAGAAAGATTGCTATGTTTCGAGTATATCGGCAATGGAAGCCTGCAAGAATATATTACTGGTACGTCATTGTTGCCTCTCTTATCTTTACTAACTTTTCCTTTTTATTTTAACTTACTTCTGACACATTTTATTTGGTCAAGAAGTGAGATAGATAGGAGCACAATAATGAGGGTAATTTATTAATTGTGAAATCTATAGCATGCATAAATCAAATGTTTGAAATTTTCTTGGCTCCATGGTGCACTTTCCGTTATGCAGATGAATTATGGTGACTTGACTGGAACACACGTTATGAAATAATTAGAGGCATTTGTGAAGGTTTGTATCATCTGCACAAGGAAAAGCAAATATATCATATGGATATGAAACCTGACAATATTATACTAGACAATGATATGATGCCGAAAATCACGGATTTCGGTTTATCAACACTTGATGAAAAGTCACAAACCATGAGTGAAGAGCGTCTTGGATCACGGTAAGTGCATCAAAATAACTGAGTTTCTTGAGATTTAGACTAACATTTTCAGATGCTATAATGCATTGGAGTACTGGCCTTCTATGTAGAGGATATTGTGCTCCTGAATACCTATGCCATGGAAAGATGTCATTCAAATCGGACATGTACAGTTTGGGCATTATAATTATCGAGCTAGTGACAGGGCAAAAGGCGCTCCCCAATAAGAATAACAATGTAAGAGGGTTTGATCTCGCCATGTGGGCAATCTCTTTTTAGAAATATCATTTCAACTTTGCATATTTGTTATCTTTTTCTGACTAATCCTACTTAATTTGCATATTACATTGGATGACATGCATATATAGTTAAATAATACATAGTGGAAGTCGCCCCATCCTGGATTCCTGGACTCCTTAAACCACTCTCGCTCTCTGCTTCATGCTCTAAAATGTACTCCCTTCGTTCCTAAACGTAAGTCTTTTTAAAGATTCCAACTACGTAAGAGCAAAATGAGTGAATCAACACTCTAAACTACATCTATATTCATTCTTATGTAGTCCATATTGAAATCTCTAAAAAGACTTATATTTAGGAACGGGTGGAGTGTACCATATTAAGTTACTTATATGTGATACGCGGACCTAGGAAGTACCCACACATGAAAATTACTGCAAGGGTTCTTTTCCTCTTAGGAAAAATAATTTGTGGGCCTGATTGATTATTTTTTTACGATAGCATGTCAAGAGGATAGAGAGCTCCAGCACATTCATACATTAGAAAGACTGGCCAGTTTAAGTGGTAACTAGGTCAGAAACTATGTAAAGCATAGTAGATTGAAAGACGACCGTGCAAAACCCCGACAAACAAGAAAAATCACCTAGCTAAGCTAGGCCAAGAGCGTCATCCAACACATGGAACAGCAACAACCTGACGCCACCAGCTTGTTTGAATAACACATGCACTCTTGGAGTTGACAACGCCTTTGTCATCCCAAGCTGACCTCCACTGCCAAAGTTGATCGCCATCTGCAGTGAGTTGTGCGTGAGTTCTTTTGCAAGAACTCCAAGGAGGAAGTCTATGATGACAGTGGGACTGTCAAGTGGCGTGCACGCATTGTTGGTGTTCTTGGTCAAAGGATAATGAGGGCAGGTGCGAGCACGAGCAGGCTGGCCTGCGTTTTCTTGGTTAATCACCACTAAACAGTGTCTTTTCTCTGGCGATGCAAAAATTAGTTTCCAGTGCCATAAAACCGCCAAGGGGAGGAAAACCATCAGTGCCATATTTGGACGTCCATCGGTGATGTATGAATCTTCTATATCTGAATAACCAGCACCAACTACTAGATTTCTCTCCACATGTGTGCTTCCACGTCACCTCGATAATTGTTAGTCGTTAAATTGTTTGACATTATAAAGTAATGCATGTACTCATAAGTTACTTCTTTGCATTAGTATATGGATGCAAAGCATGCCACCTAATCAATTCATGCATGATTGTCAGTCACAAGTTAAATTTGCATTAAACTTTGTGTGGCCATGGAAAGTATAGGTTTGTAGTACTAGTGAGTGTTACCATAATCTTATCTATATTTTTTGATAAAGGGGATATTTTATTTACTCATAACATCACATCAAAAGAATACAACATCATGGGTATACACCCGCATTTGCATAACTAGGGTGCAAACAATCAACTCCAATGCACACACACAAAGAACATCAAGAAAGCGACCTCAAGAACCATCTACATCAACCACCACCAATGACTTGCACACAAACCTTGGAAAAGTGCTTCAACAATGATGCCTCCATGAAGAGAATGATACTCGAGCGTCGTCGCCGTCCGATCCATCAAAAAGGGTATTTCTTGGGTTTTCACCCAGGAGAAGAAGTCCAAGCAAACTCCAGACAATTCTTCCAAGAAGGGAATGACGTGGAACATCACAATTGACAGGTACAACCAGTGTAGGTCAGACCTAGAGCTTTCACACCGAAGCTCAAGACCATATGCTGATTAGCATCACCAAACTTAAGTTAGCATGTACCGCCGCCCCCACTTTGATCGTCACGCTTCAACATCCGTACACACTCATAGTCCTGTCGTGGACTACACAACTGGACATACCATGTATACAGAAGTAGATCAGAGCACACCAGCAGCATCAACAAAGTCAACAACACTGCCAAGAGACACTGAAGGGGCTAACCGGTAGCCTCAAGTCGTCATTACTGATTGGATAGACATTTGTGCCGCTAAGAACACGCATGGGTCATCCGGCAGTCTGTCATGTCTTCATCGAAGTCAATAGGCAGCAGTTCAGGACAGGATGCTGAGCGTTCAGGGCAACTCCAACGCATGACCCCAACAGACTTCCATTTTATCCGGATTTCGTTCATCTGGGGTGGCGATGGGGCCGTGTCCGCGCGGATTTGTGGATGCATCGGCTGTGCGCCCAACGCGCGACCGCATCTTCGGCCTTATCTGGTCCGCGTGCATGCAAATATATAAAAACATCAAGAGGTGTAGCGAAATGGCAACAACCATAGTTCACGCTCGCGGCCGCGGTTCACATGAATTCATGTCGGCCGGCAACAAAAGCCAGCGGCCGACAGAATGTTCTCCCTCTCAGTTTCTCGTCAGAAACAAAGCCAACCTTTAAAATTGACATGTTTTTTACGCCAGCAAGAAAGCCAGAGGCCGACACATGAGCCATCCTTCAAATGAGACAAGTTTATGGCGCCGGCAACAAAGCCAGCGGCCGGCACAACAGCCAAACTTCAAAATGAACGACCATAGTCCACGGCCGAGGTCTCACCTAGTTCAGGCCATCGCGGGCGAACATCTCCTTCCGTCGTTTCACGAACCAAGCCTTCCTCTCTTGCGACATATTGTTCTTGTCGACGCTCATGATCACGAGTGCCACCTCTTTTGCTTTGGTGTCAGCATTGTTGGCCTCGATCTCGAGCTTCTTGAGTTGAGCGGCCTCCTCGATGTCAAGCTTCCTCATCTTTGCAGCCTCCTCCATGTCAAGCTTCTTTGTATGGAGCTCTAGATATATCTTCATTTGCTCCTCCTTCTCCTTGCTCCTCCTTCACTTCCTTTTGACTCATTATGTTTTCCAAAGTTCCTTGCAAGGCCATGGAAGACGTATCACGCTTCTCGTTGCACTTCGAGCTTTTCATGCCCCTCTGCCTCTTGAGCAAGTCTCCCTCATAAGCCGCCTTCCCTCCTATCTTCTTATGGGTGGCATATTGGTCTTTGAATTTGGGGCAATGTTTGATGACCGACCAACAATGTGTAAGATTCAATGGCTTGTTCTTGTGCCAGGCCTTGAAGGCTTCCAAAGGATCCATACCAAGTCACCAAGGCCTAAGCCACTCATGGGACGGGCTTTGACGCTCTCAAGCGTGGCACAATACTTGTTGCACTCTTGTTGAATGAACCCCCGTCTCTTTTGGATTGAGTTGATGCCCCGGCTGCTCGCAAGTTGTAGGGGGGTGGGGGGACTTCCTTGGATCATGAAAGTTTTTGTGAACTCTCGTCCAAAAGACGGATCCTTTTTGCTCAGCACCTTTCATCGGATCTTGGCCTACCTCCATCCAACTCTCGCAAATCAAAGTTTCCTCGTCTTGACTGTATGATCCCCCGCGAATGCTTTGCCTCCTCTTTTGTGCCTCGACCCTTTGGGTGAGCTCATCAATAAACACCAATGGCTCCACCGAAATGTCGACCTCTTCTTCCTCATCTTCACAATACAAGTCATCATCTTCATGCCATGAGTTGCCATGGTCGTCCTCATCTTCATCATGGCCGGCGAATTCAGTGTCACCATATTGGTCATGGTCGTCCTGGCATTGGGTCACATCGGGATCGAAAGCTTGGCCTTGGTCGTCGAAGTTGAAGGCCTCACCATGAAGATGACATTCTCCATGAACGCCGCATAGTCAGGGTCATCGACCGTTGGCGTCAGCAGCGGCATTTCATCGAACGGCTTGCGGGCGCCGGCCATGCTAGTCATTGGAACGACCAGGGCTGCTTGATTTGCGCCCCGTCGGACGGCTGGCCAGGACAAATTTACCCCAGCATCACGTTGAGGTCGATGACGCCTGCGGGCGTGCCAGGGCGACGACGTTGCAGTCCGCGACATGGAGAACCGTGTCTGCCCATGGTCATGCAGCGGCAACGCACAATACCCTGGCGTCTCGGGTGTGACAGGCGAGCTCGGGGACCGGTGTCGGAGAGGATGGACGGCCGATGAGCCTGTGCTAGCCGCAGCCATGGCTGCGACCGAGAGAATGTCCGGCGGGGGTTGGCACAACCCTATTATGAGGAGGGCATGTGCTTTGACGACGATGGACTCCTTGTCGTCGACGTCGGCCTGGTGCTGCGCGGCACGCAACGCTGCCGCCTCTGCGGCGTAGTCGGCTGCAGCCTTCTTCCCTGCCACCTTTGTCTGTTGGTTCCTCCTCTTGGCCGATTTGGCGTTGAGCTTGGCGAGCTCCGCCAGCGTGAGCTCCGACTACGGCTTCTTGGTAGTCCTCTTCTTCGCCGCGGGGCGCCCAGCGGAGGCTGGGGCGCCAATTCGTCGGGCCGCCGGCCATGAGGGAGGGAGGTGGGCGCGGGAGCGTTTTGGGTGAAATGGAGGGATATATGGCCGGGCGTGTCCCCGACAGGGGAGCCAGGGGAGGACAAGGAAGCGCGTCCCACCCATCTGCGCGCTGTCCGTTTCGACACAAGAGCGGCCGAACTATGGACGGGAGTGGGTCAAAAGCGGACCAAAAACGGACATTGTCCCGTTTGCTTCTGCGCATTGGGCCGCTCGTTTTGTCCGTTTACCCTGAAACGGACGCGGCCAGATTATTTGGAGTCGTGCGTTAGAGTTGCCCTCAGTTAGTCGGAACTAACATGTAGGTATGGCCTGTTCCCAAACACCCATCATTTGCTTCCACGTGTGACGCTCACATCACCCAACCGCTCCCACATGCATCATATCTGCCGCCAACGTGCACAAAGTCGAGCATCCATGTGCAACACTTCCGCCGATCCACCATTATCGCACACCTTGTTTCCGTCAGTGACATGTCTCGCGAGTCGCCTCAACTGCTGAGTAGGTGTGCAGTCTGGTTGTTTTAATACGATACTGATGCAAGCGCACATACATATGGGCATACACTCACTACCTTTATGAGCATCTTTCAGAGATTAAGCCAGCATATTATCTTGAGATTTATGAAGTCATCGTAGGCGCCTCGTCGTCCACGGAAAAGTCGAGGACTGAAAGCGCGTTGCCGGAAATCCTGAAATAAATTCAGGAATAATGTGAGCACCAGGGCTTAAACGCTGGCGGAGGGGGATACAACTGTCCCTCTAACCATCCAAGCACATATTGGTTTGCAGCTGTGCAGTCTGGTAAGTGTTAAGTTAGTTTCTGTGTTCTTTTTTCAACAAAGGGAATATATTAACATCGCGAAGATAAAATACACCTAGCCTCTGCATAAACAAGATGTCGAAAGACAGTTAGGATGCACACAACCAAAAAAAATAGAGAGAAAAAGGAAACAAAGACCCCGTCGCGATGATGAAGCACTAGCAACAAGAATACTCTAACCACCAGTGAAGTCAACACCTGGACCACAAAAGAGAATCTCCAAAAACGACGCCTTCAAAAAGGAAACAAAGCACAAGCGCTGTCGTCGCCCGATCGTTGATCTTGAGTTTTCACTTGAAAGAAAGTTCGAGTTCCCAAAATAATGCCTTTAGCAAGGCTATTGCCAGGCACAACCAATGAAGGCCAGACCTTGGGTTTTTATGCTGGAAATTGTCACTCGGTACTCAAGGAGAACCACCAAAAATGAAGTCCACCTGTGCTGCCACCCCCTCTCTCCAAGGCCACTGCTGCAAGTGACCAAAACACAACACACATGAAAAACATGTGCCGCCATTCTTCATCGCCACCAGGACACCTCTCAACCATGACAAACCTTCGATCGCAGGCATCATGACTTTCTCCACCTCTTTCACTGCCATGGAAAACTATATTTAGGCATGTCCCATGACGTTGTCAAGAAAGCGGAGCTTCGCGCCACTTTCTCATGAAGCCTCACTGTCCGACTATAAGATAACGCACGGCCGGATCAATTCCAATCTTGATATCCGGTGATGTCATGCGCCAATCGGCGGAATCGCCGAGAGGAAGATTGGAACTCGTCGGCATCTCGATCAAGGTGGCCTCCATGAAGCGGATTGACGACCTAGCGCTAGAAAAACAGCAGGGCCAAACAACCTTTATAGAGGCTGTGCCCGCAGCCCCCACGCCGCCGGCCGGCAGCAGAGGAGAAGACGAATGCCGCTGACCTGCTCTTCTTTCGGCACAGAAGGGGCACACGTTCGAACCCAATGCGGAAAGCTTCACTGGTTGGGTCCAAATGGGAGCCAAACAGGACATGCCCCGCCACCTCCAAGTGCAGGTGCGCTTTCGGGAGCAAGGCCCGAAACGTCAAATCCCTTCGTCAGATTCACTCCTCCGTCAGCCCAGATCAGGCGCAGAAGGGCTCGCATCTGCCCCATGCACGCCATGGCAACAGATCGTGCCGCCAAAACTGGCCACGCCCGATCCGTCGTCGCTAGCGTCGCTGCCCTCATCTCCTACCTCCATTGGACACCTCCGCGCGCGACCGTCACCGTGCCTCTCCGCACAGGTACACCGCAACTGCGCGCCTCCTTGTGTCCTCTCCCTTTGGCAAGACGGGCGCAGCCACCCTCGTCGACGCCGGCGCCGGCCAGGGCAATTGGCCTGAGGTGGAGACTAGGTTAGGGTTTCGGGGGCCTTCGGAGTCGCTGTGCGGAAGCGACCCGGGAGGCGCCAGTTTCTGAGTTGTAGCGGTTTAGCAAGGAGACGACACACATGGATCATTGGAGAGTTTTTCCCTTCGACAAGTATTCTTGGAGGCGCCAGTTTTTGAGTTGTAGCGGTTTGCCGTTTACGGTTCGGACAAAGTTGTTTGTTATTTTGTATATGATCAATAAACCCAACAGTGCGGCAGCAAAACTGCTGCCAATCTATGGGACAGCCATAACCGCGTCTGCAATAGTAATAGTTAACTGAACCAACCAAATTTGAGATATACTCGAAAAACTAGAAAAACATACAAACGTAGAAACCACTACCCTATTATGCTTCAACGACCACTAGGAAAACTTACAAACGTAGAAACCATGTTTTAATACAAATCAACTATATCCAGAAGCATGAACCAGTACCCACACCTTCGCTACGTCATGCAGAGATAAAATCCATCTGTATTGTCATCCACACTTATCTCTAGCACCTCTCTGTATGTATCAATCATTATAATCCCTCGCTCTCTTCAAGCAAACAGAACGGGGTGCTCGGTTTGGGAAAAGGTCCAGGAGTGCGTGATAATATTGGGAATTAAAATCTTCTCATCTCTCTTTTTTTTTGCATTGATCCCAAGCACCTTAGAGCATCTCCAGCCGTTGGCCCCCCAGGCGACGATTTTACGTGCCCCCTGGGGGAGAGCCGGCACTAAAATCGGCGCTGGGAACCCGCTCGCCCCAGGGTCGCCCCAGACGCGTTTTTTATTTGAATTCGGCAAAGTTCGGCTAAAATTCGGCAAACTTGATATTCATATTGAACATGTTCAGCGTTTTACATAAATTATTTAAAAAAAGCAAACTACGAGGCAAAGAAGTCGATCAGCGCGGCGAAGTCACCGACGTCGCCGCCGTCCTCGTCGTCGGCAGCGGCCTTCTCCTTCTTGATGGCGCGGCCGCCGCTGCTGGACCCCTGCCCGCCGTCTCCATGGCAGACAGGCGATGGCGGCGCGTCATCGTCGTCGTCGCTGTCATCGAGGACGACGATACCTCCCTCGTCCCAGCCACGGCGGCGAGCTTCGAACCGCGCGAAGGCGGCGCGCTGGCGCTCCCTCTCCGTCTGCACCCAGTCGTCGCGCGCCCATTTGAGGGCCGCTTCATCGTCGAGCGCCTCCTCCTTGACGGGCTCCGTCTTCACGACGGGGAGCCCCGGCTCCGGCTTGACGGCGGCGAGGCCCGAATCCGTCTTGGGCTTGACGAAACGCGGAGGAGCCGAGGAGGTGGCACGCCGGCCGCCCTCGTTGATGACGATGTCGGCGCTGCGGGTGCGCCGGCCGAGCGGCGTCTCCGCGGCGGGCTCTGCCTTGACGCCGAAGAGCGCCGGCGAGCCGGAAGAGTGGGAGGAGGAGCGGGAGGAGGAGGAAGAGTGGGAGGAGGAGGAGGCGGCGAACCTCCTGGGCACCCACGGCCCGGCACTCCGGCAAGGGGCCGGCATGGCCACCGCGGCTGGGTACGCCAGCGGCGGGTTGTTGCCGCCCTCGAGGTGTGCGATCACCTCGTGCAGGGTGCGGCCGGGGACCCCCCCACCAGACGCGGCGGCCGTCGCTGTTCTTTGTGCCGCCGACCCCCGGCGCCCCGTTCGTGGACGCCCGCCTCTGCGCCTGCCGCCGCTGGAAATATTCCGTCCAAGCCGCGTGGTTGTCGGCGGCGTACTGGGGGAGGGCGCGTTGCTCCTCCGACAGGGACGACCGCACGAGGTCGACCTCGGCGGCGAAGACACCGGGGCGCGCGTCGACGTCGTGAACGGGGGGATGGGGACGCCGCCGTTGCTGACCTTCCACCCCGTCGGCCCGGCGCGCATGTCCGGCGGCGCCCGGATGTTCGCCTCGAAGAGAAACCAGGACTCGCACTCCTGGAGCGTGCGGCGGCCGAAGCCGTTGGCCGCCGCGGCGTCGCCGGGGAAGCTTTCGGCCATGGAGAGAGAAGGGGAAGGAGAGGGAAGGGGAGAGCGGCAGAGCTCAACGGCGGAAGGGAGGGATGGCGGCTGGTTTGGGCTCGGCGGATTCGGGCTGGTGTGGCCAACGGCGAGGGAAGCCTCTGTTTTATATAGCCCCAGGCCGTGTGAACGCGTGGCAGAAGGGGAGGCGTCGCCGCGCCTGCCCGCCCGTGACGCGCCGCCCGTGAGGAATCAATGGCAAGGCTGACCGGCAGAAAACCGAGGCGTTCTGGGAAAGACGAGGCGCGTGCCGCTGACTCGGCGGGCCCACCGAGCTTTCGCGCCAAAACCCCTCGTCCCGGCGCCCCCCAGCGCGCCGGGTTCGGCCTGGGGCTGTCGGCGCCGATTTCGACCCAAGTCGGCGGAAAACGGGTTCCTGGGCGCGACTGGACCGAATTTTGGGCACGGGCGCGGCAAAAACGCCTGGGAGGGCCTGTTGGGGCCGCGGCTGGAGATGCTCTAACCCATTGCCTCATCTAGTTTTGTCTAGAGGAGAGAGACCGTGTCCAGGGTGGATTACGGTCATCTTCTGGACACTTGAGTCTGTTTCACTAAACATCTGACTTATTATATATCGCATTTGTGGAATGGCAGGCACTTAGGAGATGGAGGCATAGATGGAAGAAAACGGGGAAGGAAACACAGTTGGCTTACCAACAAGTAGCAAAATGCCTCGAAATTGGGTTACTATGCCAGGAAATTGACCCATTCAAACGACCTTATATATGGCAAATGATACATGATATAAGAGAAATTGATGGTCCTAATGAAAAAACCAGCAATGCATATGAACAGGTAAGCTCGTATGCTCCCTGGGCCTTATTACTTAATTTTGGACTACTTACCTTCTTTCTTTGTTTCTTCCCCACACACACACACACGCACGCACGCACGCACACATATAATATGCACTCCTGCTCTTTATTGCAGATAAGCCCTTACAAGGAAGATGATATGCTTGGAATTGAGCCACTCGAACTACATTTTCCATTTGACCTTAACAAACAAATGTCTTGTGCACTTTGGCTAACCAATGAGACAGACTCTTACATTGCCTTCAACGTTGAAAATACGAGCCCCCTGTCATACTGCACACAGCCGCAGAAAGCCATTGTGCCGCCACAATCAAAGTGTAGTGTCGACATAACATTGCAGCTGCAGGGCAAGTCACCAGGATATATGCATCGTGCCAATGAATTTATTGTATGGAGCACCAAAGTGAATGATTGCCTTGCAGTTGAGGATATAACTAGAAACATGTTCATTAATGAGGCGGTCAACGTGGTTGATGAGGTGAATTTGGATGTTGATTTTGACGCCAGTGAGCTACAAGAAGCAAGTAAGAAATTCGGTGAGGTGAGTTGGCTTGCACATCTTTTTGTCTTCATGATGTATTAATTCAGTATTAGAAAAATATTGTAGACAACTCAGAATTTGGTTTGTTAACAACTCTCACTAGTTTTGAGTGCGTTTGTGTGTGTCTGCGCGCGCATCTAGAGATGATACAACCACCGCAACAGAGGTGAGATCGGTAAACTAAGGGGGTGTTTGTTTCCAGGGACTTTTTTGTGTAGGGACTAGAAAAAGTCCCTCTTAGAGACTTTTTTACCAAACGGGAGGGACTTTTTAGGGACTAAACTAGGCATTTGGGACTAAATGAAGAAGACTCTCAAGGAGAGTCTTTTTGGGACTTTTTGGGACTTTTCCAATAATGCCCCTCCATGCATCCATTGGCCCGCCACTCCATGGTGTTGTTTGATTGTTATTTTTCTATATACTAGGGGCAACATGGTCATTTAATAACCTTTAGGAAGGGACTGGGGACTTTTTAGTCTCTGGAAACAAACAGGGAGGGACTTTTTAGGGACTAGGTACTTTTTAGTTGGGACTAGAAAAAGTCCTAGGACTAGAGAACCAAACACCACCTAAGAAAGAAAACTTATTTGTGAAAGCTATTTCTAGTTAATTATCAGCTAATACAAATGAAACTAGAAATAATGGTGCAAGTAAGAGTGACAATATGTCAGAAATTTAATGAAGACAAATGTCAGGGGCAGCGACGGTATTTGAGGTCTGATATTATGAGTAAAGTTATTTTTCGCTCGGCCAGGATAACTGTAGTTGTGCATGCAATTATTGTTGAGGGTGGGGCCCCAAGCAAATGTGAAACCTCTAGTTGCGTGTGCAACTGTGGTTGCATGTGGGATCCGGAGGGTGGGAGTGCCATGCAAAAATATAAAAAGGGTAAAATAGGAGGAAAACTGTGTGCAACTGTAACTACGCCGTGTAAAAATAAATATAATGTACAATATTTCCTTTGTATTTAGATTGTTCTAGATACGGATGGTTCTAACATTAAAATGTGTCTAGATAAATTCATATCTAGATAAATATCAGTAGGGAGTAGTAGATGCAAAAATAAACTTATTATAATAAAGAGAAGAAAAGGTTAGATATTAAGCCGTGTGCAAGTCAAGTTGTGCGTGATACCGTAGTTGCACGTCGGTGCAGGGTGGGGCATTCTGTAAGAGAAAACAAAATAGATAGGTAAAGTAATAAAGAGAAGAAAATATGTAGGAGCCAATATGGGCATCCAGGTTCCGCTATTGGTTATTGACCAAAGAGGTGTCTCGGTCAAGTCTACATAGTTCTCGAACCCGTAGGGTGCGCACGCTTAACGTTTGTTGACGATATAGTATTATATGAGTTATGTATGTTGGGGACCGAATGTTGTTCGGAGTCCCGGATGTGATCACAGACATGACAAGGAGCTCCGGAATGGTCGAGCGGTAAGGATTGATATATGGGATAATAGTGTTTGGTCTCCGGTGTAGGAGATATGCCCTAGAGGCAATAATAAATGTTATTGATTATCTCCCTGTTCATAATTATGTTTATGTTCCATGCTATAACTGTTGTGGTTCCCGAGCCCGTATATCCATAAAGGCTCTGGGGAGAACCCATATGCACGTGTGGAATAATAAACGGTAAAATGTATTCCTAGTCGTGCCTCTAAGACTAGCTCAAGTGTTGCATGATGATTATGTTTTCCCAATCATGGGCATGTCTATGCCAAGCAACTTTGAGGGCACAATGTCAGGAAGGACATTTGTGTTGAATCGACCCGAATTGATGTTATGCTATGAGATACATTCGTCACAAGTTAATGGTTTATAACACAGAGATAGTTAATGTTTGCATCATTCCTTAGACCATGAGAGTATCGAGTTTCTTCATGCTTGCTTCATGAACTTTGGGGTTTGTTAAACGTCATCCGTAACTGGATGGCTATTACGGCGGCTTACGGGTTCATGGGAAAGTATGTTAAGTAACTTGATAGCTCAAGATTGGGATTTGCTCCTCCGACGATGGAGAGATATACTCGGGCCCACTCGGTGTTACGGTGTCCATCATCGTCTGGCCAGACACTTTGTGATTTGATCACGGGGATGCCGGAACACGAAACGAGAAAAGAGAACAAAACCGGTAACGAGGTAACTTGCATAGTGGACAAAGTGTTGGCCCACGGGGATGCAATAAATCTCACCTCAGGTGTTTGTGATATATCGTGAAGCAACAGGAATAGCTCATCTCAACTGGAGGTTCACTCGAATATTCATTCGTGTGGGTATAGGGGTCAATATGGGTGTCCACGGCTCCGATGTTGATCATTGATCGGAAGGGGTTCCAGGTCATGTCTATACTTCACCGAACCTATAGGGTCACACGCTTAAGGGTCATCTATCTGCTGAATACTAGACAGGGAG
>NC_057814.1:3758465-3776873 GCF_018294505.1 Triticum aestivum
CTGAGAGAAAATCACCGAAAAAGTTTCGGACACCGAAAAGTTTCGGACAGCGGAATCGTACCGCAGAGAGAGGTCACCGGATGAGTTTCGGTGAAACCGAAAAAGTTGTTTCGGGGTATGCCATTAAGTCAAAATGGTTTCGGCACATGCCTGATAATTCTTGGAGGGTGCCAGAATCATTCTGGAAACTTTTTGGAATTTTCAGAAATAAAAACCGAAAATGTTTCGGAGCTGCCGGTACCGCTTTGGCTGTTTTTCGCAGATGAAATTCACTAATCTGAAATTGTTTCAGAACGAATCCAAAATCATTTTAGTGGGTACTGGAATTATTCTAAGACCCACAGAAATATTTTCGGATTTAGTGGACGCGAAAAATTGTCTTCATGAATAGTGAAAACGCATTCTTGTTTGCTTTTCGCAGATGAAAATCACTAAACCGAAATGGTTTCGGAACGCGTTGAAAATTATTTTAGTGGGTACTGGAAATGTTCTGAGCCCACATAAATATTTTCAATTCGAACGGACGCTGAAAAATGTCGTCATGAATAGTGAAAGTGTTTTTTGCTTGGCTTCTTGGAGAAGCCACCTTGAGGGCCTTTTTGGTATTTCCCCCCTTGCCTTCTTGGAGAAGCCACCCTTGGGCTTGGCCTATAAATAGGGGTGGAGGGGGCTGCCTAAAGGATCATCCCTTCTCACATACATGCCATTGCAATGATCTGGCTTCTTCTCTCCCTCCCAGCGAAATAGTTTCGTAGAGCCGAAAGGTTGTCTGGGTTCCGGCAGGAACTAGTTCTGGACGGCGAAGCCCTGCCGAATAGCTGACACCGTATGTGTGCAACTCTGTAGAGAGGTCGTAGTTTCGATCTTAGTGCCCTGAGGGGCTGTTCGAGAGTGCCTCTCGAAGGGCTGTCCAAGTGACGGTCCGAGTTCTGTGGGTCCTCCCGGAGGGCTGTCCGAGTGACCGTTCGAGTTTCGAAGGTCCTCCCGAAGGGCTGTCCGCGACACCGTCCGGGGGACTGTTCGACCGCCTCCCGGAGGGCTGTCCGTATGGCGGATGAGGGTATTCATCCTCGCGGTTGGGAGGTTGTAAATCCTAGCTGCGGGGATCTGCACCGCCGATCGTCATCGACTCTACTTCCCGCTGCGCTACGAGTCGGTAACGAAAAAGATCAAACCATGTATGCAGTCTCCATAGTGGTCCTGGGCTGGTGCGTAGGTCGGAAAATTTTTGTTTTCTGCTGCGTTCCCCTACAGTGGCATCAAGAGCCGTGCTATGCGTAGATGCAGGTTTCGATCTAGAATACATGGAGATGTATGGGTATTGCATAATATATTTAGGTAGTAGATGAGATCTATTGCTGAAAATTATTTATGCGGGTGACAGATGAAATCTGTTACCCGACGTTCTTGTTGCTTCCCTAGAATTTGCGTTTGCTCAATCTCGAGACAGCATGGTGGAATTTGACAAAGTTCTGGCAATCCGTGATCCTGATTGATCATGGAAGTGCTATCAGTTCTTTGGGTTCTGCCGTAGTCAAAAGAAAGATGAAATTCGTAGATGAAAGGGCATTGCAGATATGATCTGCACAGGGGTCATGCGTATGACGAAGTTTATTATGGAGCTCGAGATTTAATTATCTCGTGTTTCATACACCCCGAGATGTTAATCTAGCAACTTGAATAATCATACTTGATGATAAAACGTTGGTAGCTGCGGTTTAAGTCAAAACCTTAGAAGCCACGTAAAATAAAATTTTGCATAAACCGATTAGAGGTGTCTAACTTGGTTTTGCAGGATGTGCATGTGATGTGGTATAGCAGTGCTCATACTAATTCGATTATGTATGAGATGATTATATGATGTAATTTGATTAACATGACCTGCGTGTCATGATTCGGCATGATGGCTGGAGCCATATGATTGCACTTTAATGACCTGCGTGTCAACCTTAAGTAATGCATTAATTTTATACGCTATGGAGATAGCAATATTATCTGGTGCATCGACAAGGTGGTGGCAATCTTCGCAAAGGTGAACACCAACACGAATGCCGAAGACGAAGAAATGAAATACTTCTCCGTCAGAAAGGGCTATACCATATCATGCTATTATGAATTGCCTGAGATGTTTATCCCTTTGATGCACCCTTCTTGATTGCGTGGTAGTCACTTTTTATTAGGGTGATCTCTCACAAAAATACCAAGTAGTTAGTGTTCTCCCAAGTGTAGCACCGTCACGGCACCTATCTTTTCGGGGTGCGCCGTGTCACACGGGTACGAACGATTAGAGAAGTGTGAGGCGGGTGAGTTGAGACCTCGCAGCGAGATCACTTGGTTATCTTGACGTTCAGGCATGACCGTCATGAGCTCGGAACACACGCATCGAAAGATGAACAAGAGTCACATAGAGATGTGATTGGCAAGTTGGCCTACCGGTTGAGATTTTTCGTCATCAGTGGTGTTACACCAATGGCGAACAATTGAAATGTGGGTCTTGTATCACTCACAATCAATTTTGAGAGATATTGATTTGAGTGGGAGCGCACTGTTGAATTAACATGTTTAATTCTTAGTGCAATTAATTATGAACACCGTATAAGTGTTTCTTGCAAAATAGTTGTAGAATAATGGCTCGCGTTTCCACCTTCCCTATTAAAATTGAATAGCTGTTAAATATCTGGTTAAAACTTTACGATTGGTAACGTAATATGAGGATTGTCCTCAAAAGTGCCGAGAAGGACTTTGTCCTATCGCATGCTTTCCGTATCCTCCCGCTAATGCTATGGATCATGTGACTCTCGTCCTTCGATCCAAAAGCTATAATTCCGTTTCAGTCAAGTGCAATATGTTTGCTTCCATGAAACTCAAACTTCGAAAGTTGGGATAGTTATATGATATTCATGGAACTGAAAATTATTTTCAGATACAAACAAAGCAATGTTTGTTTGCAAGTATTAGTAAAAGTGTTTACTATGCATTTGACTGTTGGGAAAGGGATCCAGAAGAACGCCTGTCATATAATGAAAGGTGAATAAAACAACAACTTAAAGAGAAAGGAAGTGTCCAAAGGGTGTTAGTATGACTTACACGCCTAGGAAGTTCGGGGCTAACGCCACTCTTAAGTTGGGTGCTTCTTTTGCGAGTAGGAGAAATACTAAAAGTTAAACTGTTAGAAGTATAAAGGCAGAAAGAAAGATGACTGGAATATCCAGCTCATGTATGAATGTCATACAAGTTTTTGATGTATAGTAGGCTGGTCAAAGATATAGTTCTTGGGAATTATGGTTAAACATGTTAATCACTAATTCTTGGGTATTGTGAGTTAATCACAAAGATACCCGCTCGATTGCATTCAATTGCGAATCACTGTAAGAGCTACTATGGCCTAAAAAGACTAGCCAGAAATGAGGTTAAGGTATACACAGGGAACATAGTAAATATTACTATACCTTCCATCGGTGTATTGCCGTCTGTATTTATTTTCATAATTCATTTAGAGTTTTACAAACTCTCGCCCATTGCATAAGGTATCTTGCAAGAAGGTTGTTCATAAGAGAACCTTTTATGTTCGATGTTATGAATAACACAAGGGCCATACTTTCATTATGAATGAGATGTATGTTATGAATATTGATAATAATACAATACCTCTGGGTTTACTTTCATAATTCATTTTAGAGTTTCATACACTCTAGCCCATTGCACAATGTTTGTTGCAAAAGAGTTGTTCATAAAAACAACAATTGTTGTTAAGTATTATGAATAACATGAAGGGCCATGCTTCCATCCAAGATGGGACGTATGTTATGAATATTGAGGGTAATATGATACATCCATAACACTGACGCTAAATGTCGCAAGACTAAAAGAATACCACACAAGTGTGGCACTACATTTGGTCACATTGGAGAAACCCGCATTGAAAATTCCATTATGATGGATTTTGAAGTCTTTTTGATTTTGAATCATCTGACACTTGCAACTTTCCTCCAAAAAGTGAAGTGACTAAAATACCGTTCACAGGCCATAAGGAACGAACAACAAACTTATTAGTGATCATACATTTGATGTGTGTAGTCCGATAAGTGTTGTTAGTGGTGGATTTATTTATCTTCAGAAATGACTCAAGTAGATATATGGATATTTACTTGATGAGACGTAAGTCTGGATCTTTTGAAATCATTCGAAAGGTTTTCAAAAATGAAGTAGAAGTTATTGTAACAAGAAAATTATGTTTCTGCAATTTGATTGCACAAAGGAATATTTGAGTTACATGTTTAGCGAATGTCTGATGAGTTGTGAAAGGGGTTTCATAACTTGCACCTCCCGGAACACCACTGCAAGTGAAAAGTCCGTGGAGATGTAATCTAACCATTCATGACATGGTAAGGTCAAAGATGACATAAATAAATTTGCCATTATCCTTTTTAAAGTGATGCTTTAGAGACTGCGGCTTTTACACTGAAAAGAGCTACATCGGGTCTGTTGAAATGAAGCCATGGTATGGTACGCCCAACCATGTTATATCTTTTCTTAACATTTGGAATATGGGGCTTGTGTAAAAGGTTACAAACCTATTCCAAATCAGACAAGTGCTACTTTGTAGGTTATACCAAAATGTTGGGTATTCCTCCCTCACTATACCGAGGCAAATAGTTTTGCCGCGAAATGGTGTGCTTTTAAAGAGAATGGTTCTTTCAAAAAGGTGAGTGGGATAATAGTGCAACTCGATGAGATAAACAGTATCTAAGTCATCAGATCAAAGGAAAGAGACCTTGGAAGTAATTCCAGAGTTTCCTACTGCGACTGATACGGAAGTCTCTACAATAAAATGTATGAACTTCGGTCGAACTTGCAGCTGAACCACGTAGGCAAGGCTCGTGCAAACCTCTCAGGTGCGCAAACGAGATATTGTTGTTAGACAACATTATACCTACGATACACAAGGAAGCGTTGATGGGCCCTGACTCCGGAATTGGCTAAATGCCAATACAACCCAAGTTAGTTTCCATATAAGTGATTCAAGATTAAAACCTTGATACACCTTTCGAAAGACTTAGAGTCTAACGAATATTTATGGAACTTAAAACTGATATGGATAAAAATGTTTTATCCATAAAGCTCGACTTGTTGAAATAACAAGTTCAAGAGTTGACTACGATGAGGTTGTTTTCATCGTAGCGATGCTTAAAGTCGGTTCGGGTTGAACTAGCAATTAATACATATTTCAATCATGAGATATGAAACATGGATGATAAAAGGATTTCCATCTGATGGAAATGAAAGCTAGGACTTGTATATGATACAGTCCAAAGTAATTTGTCGATCCAGAGGATGCTAGTAGGTATGCAAACTTCAGAGTTCCAGCAATGGACAGAAGAGAGCAAAATGGAGTTGGAATCTTCGTGTTTTGATGAAATGGTCAAAGGGGTTTTGACTTCATCAATGGGTAACGAAGATGCTTGTAATTCAAGAAAGTAAGTGGGAGCATAATAATATTTCTAAAAACCTTATGTGCTTGGCACATTGGTAATTGGAAATAAATTTCTTGACACAAATTAGGACTTCATTTGAAAATAGTTTTTCGATGAAGTGCTTAGGCTAAATAGCCTCAATATTAGGCATGATGATCTATGGAGATAGATTTACCTAATGGGGCTAAGCAATGAATACATATTGACAAGATGCTAAAAGCTTTTAGCATTTAAAACGCCAAGGAGTGATTCTTGCCAAAGTCACATGGAAAGAGTTTTTGCAAGACTCGGTGTCCCAAAACACTGATGAGTAAAATACATGATGCAGATTCCACACACTTTTGTGTTTGGATTAATCATGTATTCCATGGTATGTAAAACAACCAGATATGTCCGATACTCCTAAGGTGTTGTGAGTATGGATACCAAAGTGATCAAATTACTGATCATGGGACAACAGTGAAAGATGTCACAGAGTACTAGAGTAAGTACTGATGACATGGTTTTCTCGCAAGCAGAGATCATGAAGAGTTCGTTGTAAAATGTTACATCGATAGAGTCTTCATCTTTTCTCCATGCGATTTTCGATTTAAATTAAGGGTTTTGAGTAACACACAATGTGGTGGCACAGTTAGTTGGAAATTGTTCAAACTAGTTACTGTGGCGAATTCTATAACAAGGGCTAAGTATGTTGACGCTTTAGAAGCGACAAAGAAGATGTTGAATCATATAGTTCATTCATGAACTTAGTATAGTTCCAAGATGGCTTTTGACAATGGGACACTACTGCAGGTAGTTGCTCCATAACTCAGTCTGAGGAATCCAGGTTCGACCTGTGATTCACATACATACAAAGCCAAGTCCACACAAAATATGAATTTTGTGAAATCGCGAGGACATGCAAAGATACACACGGAACTGAAGTCGTCAGATCCGTTGGACATCAGGCTATACCACAAGCGAAGCATATTTACACCGGTGTGCCACAGGTGTGAAGTGCATTAGCATAAGCTAGATTATTGTCTCTAGTGCAAGTGGGAGTCTGTAGGAGATATGCCCTAGAGGCAATAATAAATGTTATTGATTATCTCCCTGTTCATAATTATGTTTATGTTCCATGCTATAACTGTTGTGGTTCCCGAGCCCGTATATCCATAAAGGCTCTGGGGAGAACCCATATGCACGTGTGGAATAATAAACGGTAAAATGTATTCCTAGTCGTGCCTCTAAGACTAGCTCAAGTGTTGCATGATGATTATGTTTTCCCAATCATGGGCATGTCTATGCCAAGCAACTTTGAGGGCACAATGTCAGGAAGGACATTTGTGTTGAATCGACCCGAATTGATGTTATGCTATGAGATACATTCGTCACAAGTTAATGGTTTATAACACAGAGA
Organism: Triticum aestivum; assembly: GCF_018294505.1. Classification (NCBI taxonomy): domain Eukaryota; kingdom Viridiplantae; phylum Streptophyta; class Magnoliopsida; order Poales; family Poaceae; genus Triticum; species Triticum aestivum. The sequence continues at coordinate 3,765,339 of NC_057814.1, forward strand.
TAGTTAATGTTTGCATCATTCCTTAGACCATGAGAGTATCGAGTTTCTTCATGCTTGCTTCATGAACTTTGGGGTTTGTTAAACGTCATCCGTAACTGGATGGCTATTACGGCGGCTTACGGGTTCATGGGAAAGTATGTTAAGTAACTTGATAGCTCAAGATTGGGATTTGCTCCTCCGACGATGGAGAGATATACTCGGGCCCACTCGGTGTTACGGTGTCCATCATCGTCTGGCCAGACACTTTGTGATTTGATCACGGGGATGCCGGAACACGAAACGAGAAAAGAGAACAAAACCGGTAACGAGGTAACTTGCATAGTGGACAAAGTGTTGGCCCACGGGGATGCAATAAATCTCACCTCAGGTGTTTGTGATATATCGTGAAGCAACAGGAATAGCTCATCTCAACTGGAGGTTCACTCGAATATTCATTCGTGTGGGTATAGGGGTCAATATGGGTGTCCACGGCTCCGATGTTGATCATTGATCGGAAGGGGTTCCAGGTCATGTCTATACTTCACCGAACCTATAGGGTCACACGCTTAAGGGTCATCTATCTGCTGAATACTAGACAGGGAGCCTGAGAGAAAATCACCGAAAAAGTTTCGGACACCGAAAAGTTTCGGACAGCGGAATCGTACCGCAGAGAGAGGTCACCGGATGAGTTTCGGTGAAACCGAAAAAGTTGTTTCGGGGTATGCCATTAAGTCAAAATGGTTTCGGCACATGCCTGATAATTCTTGGAGGGTGCCAGAATCATTCTGGAAACTTTTTGGAATTTTCAGAAATAAAAACCGAAAATGTTTCGGAGCTGCCGGTACCGCTTTGGCTGTTTTTCGCAGATGAAATTCACTAATCTGAAATTGTTTCAGAACGAATCCAAAATCATTTTAGTGGGTACTGGAATTATTCTAAGACCCACAGAAATATTTTCGGATTTAGTGGACGCGAAAAATTGTCTTCATGAATAGTGAAAACGCATTCTTGTTTGCTTTTCGCAGATGAAAATCACTAAACCGAAATGGTTTCGGAACGCGTTGAAAATTATTTTAGTGGGTACTGGAAATGTTCTGAGCCCACATAAATATTTTCAATTCGAACGGACGCTGAAAAATGTCGTCATGAATAGTGAAAGTGCTTTTTGCTTGGCTTCTTGGAGAAGCCACCTTGAGGGCCTTTTTGGTATTTCCCCCCTTGCCTTCTTGGAGAAGCCACCCTTGGGCTTGGCCTATAAATAGGGGTGGAGGGGGCTGCCTAAAGGATCATCCCTTCTCACATACATGCCATTGCAATGATCTGGCTTCTTCTCTCCCTCCCAGCGAAATAGTTTCGTAGAGCCGAAAGGCTGTCTGGGTTCCGGCAGGAACTAGTTCTGGACGGCGAAGCCCTGCCGAATAGCTGACACCGTATGTGTGCAACTCTGTAGAGAGGTCGTAGTTTCGATCTTAGTGCCCTGAGGGGCTGTTCGAGAGTGCCTCTCGAAGGGCTGTCCAAGTGACGGTCCGAGTTCTGTGGGTCCTCCCGGAGGGCTGTCCGAGTGACCGTTCGAGTTTCGAAGGTCCTCCCGAAGGGCTGTCCGCGACACCGTCCGGGGGACTGTTCGACCGCCTCCCGGAGGGCTGTCCGTATGGCGGATGAGGGTATTCATCCTCGCGGTTGGGAGGTTGTAAATCCTAGCTGCGGGGATCTGCACCGCCGATCGTCATCGACTCTACTTCCCGCTGCGCTACGAGTCGGTAACGAAAAAGATCAAACCATGTATGCAGTCTCCATAGTGGTCCTGGGCTGGTGCGTAGGTCGGAAAATTTTTGTTTTCTGCTGCGTTCCCCTACATCCGGAAGGGGTTCCGGATGTTTCCCGAAATGTTTGGGTACGAGAACACTTTATTTGGGCCAAAGGGGAAAGCCCACGAGGCTTTTGGAAAGTGCAAAAGGAAGTTTTGCGGAGACCAGAGGCTAGACGCCAGGAACCTTGGCGTCTAGGGGGCAGACGCCGGGAACCCTGGCGTCTAGCCCTGGAGTCCGTGTAGGACTCTTGCCTTTCGGGCAAAACCGACTTTCAGAAGGCTTTTGCTCCAAGTTTCGACCCCAGGGCTCAACATATAAATAGAGGGGCAGGGCTAGCACCAAAGACACATCAAGAAACACCAAGCCGTGTGCCGGCAACCCCGTCCCCTCTAGTTTATCCTCCGTCATAGTTTTCGTAGTGCTTAGACGAAGCCCTACAGAGATTGTTCTTCACCAACACCATCACCACGCCGTCGTGCTGCCGGAACTCATCTACTATTCGCCCCTCTTGCTGGATCAAGAAGGCGAGGACGTCATCGAGCTGAACGTGTGCTGAACATGGATGTGTCGTACGTTCGGTACTTGATCGGGACGGATCGTGAAGGTGTACGACTACATCAACCGCGTTGATAAACGCTTCCGCTTATGGTCTACGAGGGTACGTAGACAACACTCTCCCCTCTCGTTGCTATGCATCACCATGATCTTGCGTGTGCGTAGGAATTTTTTTGAAATTACTACATTCCCCAACAGTAATTTGTTCACCCACCGTAATATTTTCTATCTTGAGAGAAGCCTCTAGTGAAACCTATAGCCCCCGGGTCTATTTTCCATCATATAAGTTTACGATCTACAATCTTAGTTTTCTATTTACTTCCTTTGCAATCTTATACTTTCCGTTCCATAAACCAAAAATACCAAAATTATTACTTTATCGTTTATCCATCTCTATCAAATTTCACTTTGCAAATAACCGTGAAGGGAGTGACAACCCCTTTATCGCGTTGGGTGCAAGTTGGTGTTTGTCTGTGCAGGTATTCGTTGACTTGTGCGTTATCTCCTACTGGATTGGTACCTTGGTTCTCAAAACTGAGGGAAATACTTACTCTACTTTGTTGCATCACCTTTTCCTCTTTAAGGAAAAAACCAACGCAAGCTCAAGAAGTAGCATCAGGGTCGGAGCGACACCTTGCAGCTTCTCCATGGCCCACCCCCTTCCTTCAACTACCTGCACACAACCACGCGAACAGACACACACACACACACACACGCATCAGATCCAGGGAAGAAGAAGAAGAAGAGCCAGAAGAAGAAGATGCTACTTTTGGAGGGGATCCCGTGCTGCTGCACCTCTGCCTAATTTGGGCTAGGGTTTCAGGTGGAGAAGGAGGGAGCTCCTGCCCGCGGTGGACCTCTGGTGGTTGCCGCAGCCCGGCCATAGTAGCGCGAAAGGAGGCTCCTCCAAACGACCGGTGAGAAGACGAGTTGGGAGGGAGGCACGGGTGAGGGCGCCGACGTCCCTGTCGCCGTCGTTTGGGGGCGGAGGAGGCATCGACGACGGGATTGGGAGGAGCAGCGGCGTGAGAGAGATTGGATGGGGCGTGGGAGGGAGAGCCCGATCGATCTGAGGGGAGAGAACACATTGCGGTGCGGTGTGGTGCGACCAAGTGGTAGCGCGGGACACGGATGTCGCGCTGCCACTAACTCAGGCACACCAGCTCACCCGGTCTATCCATAGTAGTAGCGCGGGGCGGCATACACATGCTACTACTATCAATTTAGTAGTAGCGCGGCTTTTATACCCCACGGTACTACTATTGCATGTCCCGGGGGCATGATGAGGACCACTTAATAGTAGCACGGGAACGGTAGGCCCGCGCTACTACTATTTTTTAGTAGTAGCGCATTTTTTACCCACGTTACTGCTAAGTAGTAGTAGCGCGGGCCATATAACCCACACTACTAGTAAGCGGCTGTCAATGAGGCTTTCTTCCTAGTGATGTGTGAGCTGGTCAATATGTTGTGACGGGTTTTGTCTGGTTTTTAGTTAATTAACTGAACATATCTCTTCTTCGTAATTAATGGATGAGACAAATAATTTTTTTCCTCCGTTTCAGGGAAAACATATCTCTTAATTATATGGTTTAGTAGATATATAAATTAGTCAGGTATTTATTCATCGTTTTCTGTAAAAATTTGCGACAGTGGAAATAATAGTAGTCTGTAATGTCCATGTAGAGGTCTATTTTAGAAAGAAAAAAATCTAGATTTTATTGCATTGTACTTCTAGTCATAAGTGCATCTATATTTTGTCTAGATAGTAGGGCTGCAAGACGGAACTAACCCACCGGAGTTCAAGTCCTAGATTTGACATGGATGTTGTACTATGTTTGTAAAAAAATCATTTAATAAAATCAGAAAAAAGAGGTAAACCGAAGTCAGGTATGCATCAAGTCTAGAAAAGGCTAAATTCAGGAGTATTAGTTTGTACGTAATACGCACGTCTATGCGTCTGTCAAAGAGAAAAAACACAAGTTTAAGTCTCAGGCTATCTTTGGTTCATAGGATAGAAATTGCATAGGAATAGAAAAATTATAAGAAATGAGGTGCATGCATCTTGAATCCTATGAGTTCTCACACCATTGGAATAGAAAATTAAATGCCCTTTGATTCACAGGATAGGAACACACATGGAAAACATAAAGAAATACTCTTTCAAAGTTTGAACCAACTAGCCGTTAATACAATCTGTACTGTTACCTTTTCAAAGTTTAAAGCAACTAGACATGTAATGGGACTAGTGAGATGGTAAAATCTGTACTGTTACTTGTTACTTCCTCCATTCGATAAAACTTGTCCCAAGCTTGTCTCTCAAATGGATGTATCTAACACTAAATTAGTGCTAGATATATCTATTTGAGGGACAAGTTTTTTGGGACGGAGGGAGTACTTTGTTAGGAAGTAGAGGTTATATAAACAGTGAGTAGCAAAATCACCTTTGACCCTTTGAGACAAAAAGATAAAGTGTGCAGGAAAGGTGAACATTCTGCTCATAAAAAAGAGGGTTTGAATCCATCCAATTTTTGTACTTCTGAGTGAGCATCGATGGCTTCTTTTACCATCTTTTACCTCAGTACAATCACATCTTCAGAAAAGTAGAGGCAAGGGACTAAAGACTCAAGATACGGAAAATTGCTTGGGGCAACTCATACCGGCAAGCTGGACTAGACTATTTCTCCACTAATTAGCACCAGATCTGAATATGGAGAGACAAGGCAAGATCGATCTAAATCTGAAGAGATTTGCGGCAGATTGATGCCGCTGGAGCTTGAAGACTAGCAGGTCAGCGGTAGATGCTCTCTAGCTTACCAATTTTTGCTGGCTGCCGACCGGATGTGGCCCCGTCACTCGGCCGTCCGTTGCCGTGCTCCTGCCTGTCAGCTGCGCCGTTCTGTACTGTGAGAGGAGGGGAGGGATGGGCATGGGCTCGGTTTTGTTTCTTTCCCCCTTTTCTCTGTTTCTACGCGGGTGAGCAATGCGGGCGAGCGAAAAAAAGCTAACAGTTGCCGACTCGCGTCGTTCGCGCCAGGGAAGTTTTCCAAGAGGTTGGACCTCTTTTTTCTTTTCCTGTGAAACATGAAGGAAAGGAAGAAATCTTGTACAGGAATAGGACTCCATTCCTTTAAACCAATGGCCACCAAAGAAAAATTCCTCTAGAAATCCTGTGAACCAAAGGACGCCTCAAATTCTAGCATCTCAACGCCAAACTGCATGGATGCCGATGGTACAAGCACCCTGTCCGGTTATATTAATTGGAACAGCTGAGAAGATACCTGTGCAGATTGTAAAGGGCGTTCCTGGTCGTGTGTTCAGTTTGGAGGAAGCGTGGAAGCTTTCCTGACGCCAAGGTGTGTAATCATGGTTTTTTGTACGGTGTCGGATTCACTATCAAGATAATTAATGGCAGATGGTCCAGGCTAGCAATTTGTGGGGATTTGTACTCTTTGTGTGGTGCTTCTCAATCAGAGTCGTTTTCGTGCAGGGGTAGCCGACAGTTTCAACTGTCCGGATTTGCCCAGATTTTATTCTAGCATGTATAGGGTTGATAAGACAGTCATATCTTAAGCCTTTCACTTAATCTAAACATAACAATAAAATATGCTGTACAATGGATTATGTATTTGTTTTATCTCTAATAGTGAGATACACCTAGGGCCCAGTTCTTTGGGGTGGCTTGAGAAAAGCTACCCCCTAAATTTGTTGAGACTTTTAATTAGTTGTGCCATAACTAATTTATAAACCCCAATGAATAAGAGAGGCGGCTTATGAAAAAGCTAGGGAGGAGGCGGCCTATTTTTTAAGCTACCATAAGAATTGGCCAATATTTAGTGAGGGTTGTCGTTCGTAAGAGATCATATTTTAATTAGGAGAAAGCCAATCTTTTATTCTGGTTTCTCTCATTCACCTCAACATTTATCCTGCATGGCACCCTTAATATGCACCATTGCACACCCCCTTATTAGTAGCACCTACATGTAGTCGATGTTTACAGTTGCTGAGTACAAGAGATAAGGAAAAACAGTTACCATGTGGACCCGTATGATAGTGTCATTTGAGCACCATTTTATGAGATGTCTATTCTTACTTTCTCTTAGCTAGATAATGTGGAATGCATAATAAAACCATCTTATCAACCACTGTTTATACAAGCCGTGACACTAATTAATCATGTATAAGAGTGTTTACGTGTGGTTGATCTCTTCAGTTGCCTAGCGTACATAAGATAAGGATAATAATTAATTAACCATGCGAACAACTATAGGCCGGTCTAGAAATTTAGCCTGTGGTACCGAGCAGTTATAAAGCTGCAGAGCACAATGCTAAATGACATGTCAATAGTTCCGAGCAATACCTGAGTGGTAGAAATTTTCCATCACAATTGACATTTATGATTAGTATTTTTCAATAATGAGAATTTTATGGACTAAATCCTTGCATCAGGGAAATACTAACGCAACAAGCACAAAATCTAGCCTCTCTATACAAGTTGCACACAACTAAACAAGTTTAGAAAATTAAAAAGAGAATAAAGTGTGTCACATGATTTGACTCCCCCAAAAAGAAAAGCAAAGACATTCTATGCCGGTAGAGGGTCGATCCTTAGACTACCACCACTCCTGAGGGGTAAAAATCTCCTTGGATGCATGCTCTAACCGGTACATACTCGAGTAAACAACTCATTGTTCCTTAGCAGCTGTAGAATATATCATGTACGAAACCAGTCCATACATAAACATACAACCTGGAATGTACAACATGTAATAAAGAAGAAGTCTTTTTGTCAAAACCACATCATTCCTCAATAGTCAAAGCCCGCAACATAAGGCCACCATCCCACCAAAATATGGGAAGTATAATTTTTATCAATGTCATGCAATTAACAAACATATCACACGCACCCTACGGTAATAAATATGCAACGTCAATATTTGTAAATATATTGGTGGTAGAAAATGACTCCGCTCATGTCCACAATAGCTTTCATTGGACCATAAAGAGTAGGAGGCACAAACAAAACACCACCTGTGATTACCCAAAGTATAGTGTTCTTTATAAAAATTATAGGCATAAATGCTACATGTATCAATCAAGTCACAGGATAACAAAATGGTAAGTTCAAAACACAAATCTATGAATACTAGCTAATTTAGTGGGGTTTGCCAATTCAGCCCATTAACAACATTGACGCTGATTTTTGTTTTTTATTTCGATATAAAATATGGATTTCAAAATCTAGGATACAATAGATGCATGCAATTTCAGTGTTGTGAATTTTTCTCAAGACTTTGAGCAATGTTTAGACAAGTCAAAATACATAGGCTCGAAGTACTTCCCCAGCCCATTTATTGCACAGCTCAGCTCACCAGTCATCACCTCTTGCCTCACCGCCAGTCCGACGTGTTCACACACACACACATATAAGACCACCCTACCGGTCCAGTCGGTTAACTACTTCTAAAATAGTATCAACTAATCTCTCCCATTCTCATTAATACATGTATGAAACCAAATTCAGTTTCATTTAATTAACTTTTGTAATTATTGTAGAATAGGCATTCACAATCACCAACCAAATCATTGACAAGTCTAAATTTTCTCCATTTCATCAGATGTCTATTCTTACTTTCCCTTAGCTAGATAATGTGGAATGCATAACAGAAAACCATCTTATCATCCACTATTCATACAAGCCGTGACACTAATTAATCATGTAAGAGTATTTACGTGTGGTTGATCTCTTCAGTTGCCTAGCCTACATGAGATAATGACAATAATTAATGAACCATGCAGACAACTATAGGCCGGTCTAGACTCTAAACCATCTCATTAATGCTAGCTTAATTTACTTCCTCTACTATAAATACCCACGCCGCGCGCTCCCTGGTTTCTCCATCTCCCACTGCATCATCGTTTCGACGGGTAGCTCACACAGAGGTGAGCAGAGTACCTAGGTTAACACACGTATATATATTTTTGATGCACCTGCGCTACACTTTACCATCCACTACAAAGTCCCCGAAGGTCACAAGCAAGTGTTAGGTGTAAGCTCTGGTGAAATCCTTGCTCCGATCTAAGTATATACATACATGCTTAGTGTATAGGTCATGCATTCGTTGAAAAGCGCTACCTGCATTCCACTCTGGGTTTGATGCAGGTTCTTTTACAAAAAATATATTGGCCAGGATACCGTCGTCTATATGTTCCATGGAAGTATAGCCAGTGGTATCACGTATGTACGTAGATTGTTTATGATAGTGTCAGACTTAAGCATGTATATATAGCTTTCTTCAGTCTCAAACAAGTTCTTCAAATATTTCTAGCAATCTATATCTATATACTTATATAGATAAACCTAACTAGCAAGCATTAATAGCCATACTTCAGGTAGGTATTGCAGAAAGTATGGGGCTACGCGTGCTAATAACAAATGAATAGTGTCCTATAACTCTATGGAAGTACAGTAAAAACTTGCCTCCCTAAAATAGAAACATTCTATCAGCGATATAAATATTAATTTTGGAATGGCAGCAAACCGGAAAGTGTAATCACGCGTGCTCCAAAAACCAAACCACGCACACTTAAGTATTGATGATTGTCTCGGGTACTCACAAGTCACTACTCAGCTACTGACTCGTTTTACCATGTTCTTACAGTATTACCCACCATCGCATCTGGAAAGCAAATATGGAATTGCCAAGAGTCCTTTGGCCAGCATTTGTTGCTATTTTCGTCACAGTGGTGTCGATTATGATGGCACGACGACGAACTATGTTCTCCCAAAAAACGTTATAAGATCAGAGGCGATGACCCTGGTGACGATGTTGAGGGCGAGAAACCCAGGAAGAGGGTTCCCGCCAAGGTGATGTGGTATGCTCCTATAATACCACGGTTGAAACGTCTGTTCATGAACAAAAAGCATGCCAAGTCGTTGCGATGGCACAAAGAGGACCGTAAGTCTGACGGGGAGTTGAGACACACCGCTGATGGAACGCAATGGAGAAAGATCAACAGAGTGTTCAAAGATTTTGCAGCTGACGCAAGGAACATAAGATTAGGTCTAAGTATTGATGGCATGAATCCTTTTGGCGAGCAGAGCTCCAGCCATAGCACCTGCCCCGTGACTCTATGCATCTACAACCTTCCTCCTTGGTTGTGCATGAAGCGGAAGTTCATTATGATGCCAATTCTCATCCAAGGCCCTAAGCAACCAGGCAACGACATCGATGTGTACCTAAGGCCATTAGTTGAAGAACTTTTACAGTTGTGGGCCAGACCTGGTGTACGTGTCTGGGATGAGCACAAAGGAGAGGAATTTGACCTACGAGCGTTGCTTTTTGTAACCATCAACGATTGGCCTGCTCTCAGTAACCTTTCGGGACAGACAAATAAGGGATACAATGCATGCACGCACTGCTTACATGAGACTGAAAGTGTACGTTTGGTTAATTGTAAGAAGAACGTGTACCTGGGTCATCGTCGATTTCTTCCCCGAAATCATAACGTAAGAAAGAAAGGCAAGCATTTCAACGGGAAGGCAGATCACCGGCCGAAGCCTGCGGAACGTACTCGTGCTGAGATATTTGATATGGTCAAGGATTTGAAAGTCACCTTTGGAAAGGGTCCTGGCGGACAATCAGTTCCGCGGGGAGTTGACGGGCACGCACCCATGTGGAAGAAGAAATCTATATTTTGGGAGCTAGAATATTGGAAAGTCCTAGATGTCCGCTCTGCAATCAACGTGATGCATGTTACGAAGAATATTTGCGTGAACCTGCTAAGCTTCTTGGGCGTGTATGGGAAGACAAATGATAGAAAGGAAGCACGGCAGGACCAGCAACTTTTGAAAGACCCAGATGACCGGCATCCGGAATGGTTTCAAGGTCGTGCCAGCTACGCTCTTACCAAAGAAGAGAAGGTCATTTTTTTTGAATGCCTGAGCAGTATGAAGGTCCCGTCTGGCTTCTCGTCGAATATAAAGGGAATAATAAACATGGCGGAGAAAAAGTTCCAAAACCTGAAGTCTCACGACTGCCACGTGATTATGACGCAATTGCTTCCGATTGCTTTGAGGGGGCTCCTACCGGAAAATGTTCGAGTAGCCATTGTGAAGCTATGTGCATTCCTCAATGCAATCTCTCAGAAGGTAATCAATCCAGAAGATCTACCACGGTTACAGAACGATGTGGTCCAATGCCTTGTCAGTTTCGAGTTGGTGTTCCCACCATCCTTCTTCGATATTATGACGCACCTCCTGGTCCACCTAGTCGAAGAGATTTCCATTCTCGGTCCTGTATTTCTGCACAATATGTTCCCCTTTGAGAGGTTCATGGGAGTATTTAAGAAATATGTTCGTAACCGTGCTAGGCCAGAAGGAAGCATCGTCAAGGGCTATGGAAATGAGGAGGTAATTGAGTTCTGTATTGACTATGTTCCTGACCTTAAGCCGATTGGTATTCCTCAATCGCGGCACGAGGGGAGACTAAGTGGAAAAGGCAAGATCGGAAGGGAATCCACGATATGTATGGACGGTCATTCTATGACTGAAGCACACCACACAGTTCTGCAAAATTCCAGCTTGGTGGCTCCTTACTTCGAGCAACACAAGAATATTTTACGCTCGGACAACCCGGGGAAGCCTGAATCCTGGATTAGAAAGGCCCACATGGAGACTTTCGGCAGTTGGTTGCGAAAACATTTAATGAATGACAATGATGTTGGAGATCAGCTGTACATGTTGGCCAAGAAACCATCTTCGACTATAACGACTTTCCAAGGGTACGAGATAAATGGGAATACATTTTACACCATCGCCCAAGATAAAAAGAGCACCAACCAAAACAGTGGTGTCCGCTTTGATGCAGCAACCGAGAATGGGCAAAAGGTCACATATTATGGTTACATAGAGGAGATATGGGAACTTGACTATGGACCCTCCTTTAAGGTCCCTTTGTTCCCGTGCAAATGGTTCAAGCTAACAGGAGGTGGGGTAAAGGTGGACGAGCAATACGGAATGACAATGGTGGATTTCAACAATCTTGGTTACCTTGACGAACCATTCGTCCTTGCCAAAGATGCCGCTCAGGTTTTTTATTTGAAGGACATGAGTAGCAAACCGAGGAAACGGAAAGATAAGAAAACGATCAGTACATCATGCGATGATCCAAAGCGCCACATTGTTCTTTCA
>NC_057814.1:3776924-3779821 GCF_018294505.1 Triticum aestivum
GATCAGTACATCATGCGATGATCCAAAGCGCCCACGATTTCACCAAACATATTATAATCTTCTGACATGTCTGTCTTGTCCTCCACTCCCACGATGTTTCTTTTCCTTGAAAGAACAATGTGGCGCTTTGGATCATCGCATGATGTACTGATCGTTTTCTTATCTTTCCGTTTCCTCGGTTTGCTACTCATGTCCTTCAAATAAAAAACCTGAGCGGCATCTTTGGCAAGGACGAATGGTTCGTCAAGGTAACCAAGATTGTTGAAATCCACCATTGTCATTCCGTATTGCTCGTCCACCTTTACCCCACCTCCTGTTAGCTTGAACCATTTGCACCGGAACAAAGGGACCTTAAAGGAGGGTCCATAGTCAAGTTCCCATATCTCCTCTATGTAACCATAATATGTGACCTTTTGCCCATTCTCGGTTGCTGCATCAAAGCGGACACCACTGTTTTGGTTGGTGCTCTTTTTATCTTGGGCGATGGTGTAAAATGTATTCTCATTTATCTCGTACCCTTGGAAAGTCGTTATAGTCGAAGATGGTTTCTTGGCCAACATGTACAGCTGATCTCCAACATCATTGTCATTCATTAAATGTTTTCGCAACCAACTGCCGAAAGTCTCCATGTGGGCCTTTCTAATCCAGGATTCAGGCTTCCCCGGGTTGTCCGAGCGTAAAATATTCTTGTGTTGCTCGAAGTACGGAGCCACCAAGCTGGAATTTTGCAGAACTGTGTGGTGTGCTTCAGTCCTAGAATGACCGTCCATACATATCGTGGATTCCCTTCCGATCTTGCCTTTTCCACTTAGTCTCCCCTCGTGCCGCGATTGAGGAATACCAATCGGCTTAAGGTCAGGAACATAGTCAATACAGAACTCAATTACCTCCTCATTTCCATAGCCCTTGACGATGCTTCCTTCTGGCCTAGCACGGTTACGAACATATTTCTTTAATACTCCCATGAACCTCTCAAAGGGGAACATATTGTGTAGAAATACAGGACCAAGAATGGAAATCTCTTCGACTAGGTGGACCAGGAGGTGCGTCATAATATCGAAGAAGGATGGTGGGAACACCAACTCGAAACTGACAAGGCATTGGACCACATCGTTCTGTAACCGTGGTAGATCTTCTGGATTGATTACCTTCTGAGAGATTGTATTGAGGAATGCACATAGCTTCACAATGGCTACTCGAACATTTTCCGGTAGGAGCCCCCTCAAAGCAATCGGAAGCAATTGCGTCATAATCACGTGGCAGTCGTGAGACTTCAGGTTTTGGAACTTTTTCTCCGCCATGTTTATTATTCCCTTTATATTCGACGAGAAGCCAGACGGGACCTTCATACTGCTCAGGCATTCAAAAAAAATGACCTTCTCTTCTTTGGTAAGAGCGTAGCTGGCACGACCTTGAAACCATTCAGGATGCCGGTCATCTGGGTCTTTCAAAAGTTGCTGGTCCTGCCGTGCTTCCTTTCTATCATTTGTCTTCCCATACACGCCCAAGAAGCTTAGCAGGTTCACGCAAATATTCTTTGTAACATGCATCACGTCGATTGCAGAGCGGACATCTAGGACTTTCCAATATTCTAGCTCCCAAAATATAGATTTCTTCTTCCACATGGGTGCGTGCCCGTCAACTCCCCGCGGAACTGATTGTCCGCCAGGACCCTTTCCAAAGATGACTTTCAAATCCTTGACCATATCAAATATCTCAGCACCAGTACGTTCCGCAGGCTTCGGCCGGTGATCTGCCTTCCCGTTGAAATGCTTGCCTTTCTTTCTTACGTTATGATTTCGGGGAAGAAATCGACGATGACCCAGGTACACGTTCTTCTTACAATTAACCAAACGTACACTTTCAGTCTCATGTAAGCAGTGCGTGCATGCATTGTATCCCTTATTTGTCTGTCCCGAAAGGTTACTGAGAGCAGGCCAATCGTTGATGGTTACAAAAAGCAACGCTCGTAGGTCAAATTCCTCTCATTTGTGCTCATCCCAGACACGTACACCAGGTCTGGCCCACAACTGTAAAAGTTCTTCAACTAATGGCCTTAGGTACACATCGATGTCGTTGCCGGGTTGCTTAGGGCCTTGGATGAGAATTGGCATCATAATGAACTTCCGCTTCATGCACAACCAAGGAGGAAGGTTGTAGATGCATAGAGTCACGGGCCAGGTGCTATGGCTGGAGCTCTGCTCGCCAAAAGGATTAATGCCATCAGTATTTAGACGAAATCTTATGTTCCTTGTATCAGCTGCAAAAACTTTGAAAACTCTGTCGATCTTTCTCCATTGCGTTCCATCAGCGGTGTGTCTCAACTCCCCGTCGGACTTACGGTCCTCTTTGTGCCATCGCAACGACTTGGCATGCTTTTTGTTCATGAACAGACGTTTCAACCGTGGTATTATAGGAGCATACCACATCACCTTGGCGGGAACCCTCTTCCTGGGTTTCTCGCCTCAACATCGTCACCAGGGTCATCGCCTCTGATCTTATAACGCAATGCAGTGCATACAGGGCATTCATTCAAATTCTCGTATTCACCGCGGTAGAGGATGCAGTCGTTAATGCATGCATGTATCTTCAGAACCTCTAAACCTAGAGGGCAGACAACCTTCTTTGCTTCGTACGTACTGGCGGGCAACTCGTTATTCTTCGGAAACATATTCTTCAACATTTTCAGCAAATTTTCAAATGATGAGTCACCTACACCTTCCTGTGCCTTCCATTTTAGCAAATCCAGTGTGCAGCCCAGCTTTTTCAGACTATTATCGCATCCTGGATACAACGACTTTTTGTGATCCTCTAACATGCGATCCAAATTCTCCCTCTCCTTGTCAGTTTCGCAGCGTCTCCGTGCATCAGCAATGGTCCGACCAAGATCATCAGCG